>NC_138243.1:20062357-20104857 GCF_964197995.2 Scardinius erythrophthalmus
CATTATGCTGCCACAAAAGCCTGTCCGAAATCACTTTTGTGAGGTACCTTTGAGCGCAAACGCTGCCTACAAATGTCATTGCCTGATAGAGCAGTGAGGCAACAAGTCAAGTGGCTTTCAGAAGCACCCAATGCATTTGTCATTGAACGATTCATTCAAGAGATTCGTTCAAAAAAAAGATTCATCCAGTAATGAAGCATTCTGCACATGAATGACTCTTTATTCAAGAGGTTTATTCGTGCATCAAACTTTTCTATAATGTGATACAGATCGACGGAGTTTTTACGTCATCAGTAGTGTTGTTTTGCAGCTTTGTTCCAAACGTTGTTTTGGAAAGCCAAAGGACACGCGCACAGGCCACTGTCTCATACTACACAAAACGTCCCCTGCTGCGTCTGGTACCACGCGCAGAGCAAAGGCGAAAACGAAGGAGAGACATAGGCTACTTTACTCCAATTCCCCCTGCAGGAATAACGACTGCCTGTTCACCCACGTTTATATAACATCCCAGAATAAGCATTACAGGAAAAGTAAGAAAACAATGATTCTACTGTAAGTGCATGTGGGCGTCCACAAATGAGTGTGTGTGTGTGTGGGTGTGTGTGTGTGTGTGTGTGTGTGTGTGTGTGTGTGTGTGACTGAGACAGAGAAGAAGGGGGAATGAAAAAGCAGGGATGAGCGAGATGGGAGAGGGAGAATCACTGAAAGAGAGGGAATAGAGAACTGAGTCTAAGTAAAATTTGATTTGTTGATGAACTACTTATCTAAATAGGCCACCAAAACTGATTGCATAGACGAGACTGCATGCTGATTGCATTACCAGACAGATCGCATCTCACCACGGATTCCCAAAACAACTCCAGCAGAAAAATAATTTGCTGTGCAAACACAGCCAGATTAATAACAATATTTATATTTCAAATAAAAAGTAAAGACTTAAAGCTGTAACTAATTTGAAACTGGAATGCTTATGAAGTTTAACCTTCTAACCACATCATTGATTAGGCTACACAGATTAACAATCGTATATTTGCAAGACGATCCAAAAAGCATGTAATATGAAAAGAAATAACATGAAACATATACACTTCTCATAATGTAAATAATATAAATCATTGACTTACTTCAAGACAGCACTGTCTCCCTGTCTGACAGTGATGTTGTCCTTTAAATAAGAGTCTCCGCTTCTCGCTGGCACTCCTGCGGGCACAAGGAACAGCAGTCTTAGAGCCACAACAACCAGGCATTTCCACTGCAGCTCAAAATAACCAGTTATGCCCATTTTTCGTCAGAAAACTCAGAAACTTCCGTCCGCACAGAAGAACCGTATAACTGAAGGAGAGTAAATGCGATTCCCCTCGCAACGCAGCGTTCACTTCGTATTCCGTCCGTTAAATATCTCCAAAAGTACGAGTAATACTTAGTGCTACTGACAGAAAATCCACTCAAATGCTCATAAATATTCCTTAAAGTTTTCAGCGTTCGGAGTGAAACGTTTTTTTCAAGCGTTTTTCAGACACACAGAGGTGCTATACCGAGTCTTCAGAGACAGCACATATGTTGCTCGCGCTCTCAGGGAGATGCGCGCGCTCTTAAAGATGCTTCAGCCTCGTTCTGATCCTTGTCGTTTTCAAAATCACTTTAATAGGACCCGCACAAACTGATCGCAACTGCGAGTGGATGTTCAGTGCGTAAACAGCTCCGGGGTTGACTGTGTGTGCAGTGTGGGAAAAGGCAGAAACACTCCTGGAAACAGAGAGAACGCGCTCGACGCGCGGTCTGTGGTGCTCTCGCGCTCGGATAGGTGAGGAAACTGACTGCACATCAGTTCCTGTCTCTCCCTAACTAGAGCTGAACTCGGGGTGAACGCATGCGGAGAAGACAGACAGTGCACGCGCTGCAGGTCAACACAGAGAATGAAGAAAATATTTACTTCATCTAGCCTATCTATCATAATGGTATTAATGACGTACAATAAAAATAAGTATTTTTTTTATTTATTTAAGCTGCATTTCCTTACATTAAAGATATATAGCCTAGTCCTGATATAGAACCACACATCCTAGTGTGCTTTTTTCAAATTATATATGTTATATATTTCATATATGTACCACACACCATACTAAATTGTTTTCTGCTGTTAGAAAGCCTGCCTCCCACCAAAAGCGTCCCTCCAAAACTCCTGTAAAACCAGCAAACAGACCAGCCTGGCTTTTTTAGAACTGCAAACCACATAGGCTGCTTTAAGATGTTTTTTTTTATTTTATTTATTTATTTATTTTTTTATCGGCAGATTAGTACTGCATACAACATCAGCCAAAAAAATGTAATCATGTTTTAATATGTGATTGTGCAATCAGACCTATGGTAAACATCATTTTCAGCAACATTCAATTGTTAAAGACATCATATTTAGCCTTATTTGCATATTTCCATTACACTTCATTCATAAGAGATTACATTGATCAGTATCCAAATATATTTATGTGGTGTGTGCTTTAGCCTGGATTATCATTCTCATGTTCATCACTAATCCTAAATTAATCACTCCATCTAAACTAGTGTTTACATTGAAGGTAGATTCATTACAGCAAAAGAAATGGGGAAAGGAAGGGTTAAAGGGGGTTTATTGGTGGAAAAGAGTTATTTGAACATTTTACCGAAATTGTTGAATTAAAATGATGATGATGATGATGAACATGCCAAGAGAAAGTATGGCATGTGATAAGATTTAATTAAAAAATATATATCTTCCCTCTGATGTTACCTGGTGCTCGAAAAGCTTATTTGATTCAACTGCTTTTTAATTAAAACCCGGCTGACCTTAGCAAATTGTAGATCAGTTTAGCTAATTAGTACTGTGAATCCATGCCTCAGTGTAATGTGTTGAAAATGATACCCTTGATTTGATGATAATTCTGTGAAGGAAAACAACAGAAGTCTACTGATCCTTAACACCTGAACTGATTGATTTAGCAAAAATGTGGAAAATCCAACCATACGAATATCCGTACCCCCATTGTAGACACAATGCGCCAATTATCTTTCTTTTTTTAATTGTTTTTCTGTGTTTTATGTTTTTCTGGAGGAAGCTCAGTTGTGTTCAATCTCATTGCTTTGGGTGGGCGGATGAAAGAATGTTTCATTTCACTGTTTTTGTTCTGAATGGGTCATGATGAGTTCATATCTACGTTATAACTGTATAGTTAGCATTTCAATTCAGGTCAGTTGATGATCTTACACCATTATGTGCATATTCAGCTGTAAGCAAAAGGTCTTGCACAGTGACTTTCTACACATAGTTCTTTTTGGTCAGTGAACACCACTAATATAAACAGACATAAATATCACCATGAAGGAGACCAATATGGCACGAAGTGGGTCACGTAGACTCAGACTGTTTGCGATATAACTACAGTCACTTTTGATTAACTCCTGTCTGCCTTGTGCTGGGGTTCTGTTAGTTGCAAAGGCTGCAATTATTTAGAATTACCTATCCATCTATATTTATCCAGCTATCCATCTGCCAATCCAAATTACTGACCATTTTCTTTTCCTTCTTGCCAAAATGGCCAGCAACCCTTTAAATAATGTAACACAATTTGGAACCTAGAAAATTGCCACATTAATATGGAATATACTGTCACATGTGTGTGTATTTAGAGTAATTTTTTTCAGTCATTAAATATTGAATATGGCTGATCCAATCAGAATTTGTATAATTGTTTTTAAATGCCAATCAACTGGATAAACATAGTAGCAAATTGCCTTGTACATTAGTTGTGATTTATAAATTACTGTTAAATAGTAGTAATAACCCAGCTATGTGAGAATGGAACTATTTCAAAGTATATTAGTGTGGTATGACACCTCTAGTCTAAATGCACTCTGGCATATCATATCTTGCTCATTATCTCTTAATTTCTTATCAAATGGCAAGATACTTATATATGTGCACTGCAAATGTCCATATTTAACCTCAAGGTCGAAAGCAATTTGGGCCAGAAAACTAGGACATTAGCATACTATTTCAACAACTAAATCTCTGGCAACTGCAGACTTTGCGATCATATCGGAGTCAGTAACTGTGTTAGAGGAGGCTGCCACTGTCTTCAAGGTAAACACATTTCGCTTTAGCTTTTCAATCAAAAATGTTACTCCGGTTGAGCCATTCCTGCTGGATAACATTAATTCAGCTATATGCATTGGAATGAGGGCTAAAATCACTTCAGTTTGAGAGAAGCTATGTTGGAAATGTCAATTATTATTCCGCATGGTTATGCAAATTATGCTGAGGGAGACGACACGTTAATACAGCTGGTATAGCTGGAAAAATCCAACGCTCAATCTCCGGTTGGCATTTAGAGTCACTCAAAACTATTCATGCGCGCTCACTTTCGTACTGTCACCTGATGTTCAATGTCCCCGTCTGAAGTGTCTAACGTTAAACTATCAATTTGTCAAATGCAGACTCAATAAAAGTGACTTCCGCACATATTTGTGTGTGTATCACTGAAATAGTGTCTATGTTTTGCAGTCACTGATGCCTTAACTTAATTTTCGACATGCCCCAGTATAAGAGGAGAAAAATAGCTCTTTAACTTTCTTTTTAAACAATAGGCTAAACCTGAAGAGCTGTTGCAGACGAACTGAACAAATTAGCATAGTTTAGATTAGATTTTATTCTCTGTTATTATTAAACCGTGTGTGCAACTAGTTAAAATTAAACACACTACAAATCTGTTGAGATTCCTTTCAATCTGTGCGTAAATGGTGGGATTTTTTATTGAGTCTTTCGGCACGGTACGTGAGTGGTGACAAGTGACTGTCTTTATGAGTGAGTCATGGACTCCTTCATTCAACTGATTGGTTCAAAACACTGATTCATACAAGGAACAAAACAAGTGTCTGTCTTCATGAGCGAGTCAATAAATCATTCACTTAACTTATTTGTTCAAAAACACTGATCTATGCAGGAATGGAACAAGTGACTGTTTATGACTTTGAGTCTTTTGAAACACTCAAACAATTCATTCAAAAACACTGATTCATTCAGTGACAGTACTGTTTGTTGGGTATGATATTGGATAATTACACAATTATTATTAGTAGTAGTAGTAGAAGTAGTATTATAATTTTAGGCTATAGGTAGGATAGGATGGGTTGGTTGGTTGGTTGGTTGGATGGATGGATGGATGGATGGATGGATGGATGGATGGATGGATGGATGGATGGATGGATGGATGGATGGATGGATGGATGGATGGATGGATGGATGGATGGATGGATGGATGGATAAAGTAGACACGCTACTTCGATGCATGTACTGTATGGAGTGGGAGTGGCATAGTTGTCACAACGAGTGAGCAAAGTTGACATGGAATATGCTATATCTCAAACCTCGGAGGATCACCCTTTTTAAAAAAACTCAGAACAGAGGAGAGTCTTCTGACAAAAAATAGAATGTGATAGAGCTCATAATAAAATGAGAATCAACATTGGTTTGATTTTTCAGAGATGGCGAGAACTGAAGTGTTGTAAAAGCGATGCATTTTTATTACTCAACAGAGTAAGGTATGTTTTTTTGAACAAATAAATTGTCATATAGCTTTCTAACAAAGTTCATTGTAAAGCATTATCTATTGTGAAGACTCATTTCATTATGGTTGTTGTAGCGCTGTGCTGGGATTTGTTTTCAAGGAAGTACCATGTATAGTAAAGGGTATCGCTAGGTTTTCAGCTAGTGAGCTTGAGATCCTTTCCATCTAAACTGCTTATATCTCATAAGCCTATGTTTTATGATCAGTAGGATAATCTGTCTCTTTTTAGTTATGAGAAAGAACCAGAGCCAAAGAACAACCAAAACAATGTTCTTCTGCAAAATGCATGCAATTTCGTTTTTTAACCACTGGAGGGCGAAAAGTTACCTTTAATAAAATTGTTTAGAATGTGTTTATTAAAGGTTATTTGTTGAGTAGCAATGAAAAACAACACTAACAAAGGTCAGCTTGAACTGGCAAAAAGTGAACCTGTAATAATACAGAGGTAACACAACAGTAGGATGTATTCTTGACATGGCATTTCTTCCATGTTCAGTTAAAAAAAAAAAAAAACGAATCCCTTCTAAAAAAATATCTGGCTAAAGAATAATCCCCCAGTTGACCTTTCAGGACCAAAACTGAAGCAAAGCTCACAAAATCTATTCATTAGTGTCACAAAGTCTGAGACATGCGACACAGACTGATTCTGAACTCCTTGATCCCAGAGTGCACCATTCATGCTTGTCACACTCCACCAGTTTGTCTGTCACCATTCAGACAAGTTAAATTGGTGGATTTAATTCAAAGGAATTGTTCATTCAAAAATAAATATTTTTCCATCATTTTCTCACTCTCATTGTCGTTCCAAACCCATATGATTTTATTTCTTTAATATACCACTAAAGGAGATATTTGACAGAATGTGTAATACAGGATGTGAATCATATTTTATGCAGCTTTTATAGCACTTTTTGTCATTTATAGAGCTTAACAGACCTTATTCCCCATTCACTTTCATTAGGGCTTTTCACACCCTGAGTCATTCTAAACCCCGAATGCAGAATCCTAAATTATCTTGCATCACATAATTTATCTGGGTTAACAATTAATCCTGGGTATTCATATACTGACAATTTACACTACATTTCTAAACCCTGGGTTAACGTTCTTATTTGCATATTTGCGGTGTGAATGATTGGACAAACGCAGCATGTGAACTGTTTACATAAAGGCTCTTTAGCATTGCACATCCTCATAATATATTGCTGACTGCTATCATGTAAAGGCAAGAATTGATGCATTTTCAGTCACCATTTGACATTTTGGAAAAAATTTGGCATTGCAATACAGGGTTTTATAACCTCAGGTTAAATTACAAGTGTGCAACGTTTGTCTACCTTGGATTAAAAGCGGGGTTTAGAACGACAATAACCCCAATAAGCGCAGTGTGAAAAGCCCTATATGGGAAAAAGCAGCTTTGACATTCTGCTAAACATCTGCTTTTATGTTCCACAGACCGTCAAATGGATTTGGAACAACATGAGGGTGAGTAAATGATGAAATAATTCATTTTGAACCATATTCCATTGAATATTCATCATGATGTTGAGAAAACTCCTAAACAGATGTCGTTAGACAATAAGACAGCAGTGACGAGTACATTTGCATGAAGGAATTGTGAGATTTACAGTGCTTTGGTTTTCTAATCCAGACTGTGAATCATTACAGAAGCTCTTCGGCTGACCCCTCAACAGGCCACCTGCACTAAAGAAACTCTCTAAAACCTTATTCCTTTGACCTCAAAGTCCCTGACTCAAGGTTATGTTTAAAGGATGCACAACACTACCATTATCTTCAGTCTTGAAAATCTGTTTGAACAGAACGAAGCGCTCTCCCAGAGGAGAGTTGCTAACCTTGCAGTGAACTGAGGAGGTCTCCTCTCCTGTGATAACTTCTGCTAAACTAACCACGAGTGTTGTGTCCTTGGGAATTAATTTCACTTTGTTGCACTGAAAGAGAAGAAAGAGGTGCTATTGTACGACTTGTTCGAAGGTTGCTTCTTCTCATTTCAAATGACAAAGTGGTGAGAAAACATCAAATCAAAGACATTACGAAGAGGTTTAATGTATGTTCACAGTTGCACTTGATCTTGAACATTTAATTGCTTTGAATACATTTCATGCCTAAGCTACAGTTTCCTTAAGGCAAGAGGCAGATCGCACAGATGTACTGCCGTCATGTCTTTTAGTTTTTAAACATCAATATGAGTGAGAAATGAACATATTATGGTGATTCTCATTCATTTCCTCTAACTGCAAAACCTCTGCAATACAAGAAAGTTTTTTTCATTTTTTCATTTTGAGAAATATTGTTGACACCCACAAAGCAGCCTGTGCAGCAAAACAATGGCATCTTGTTTGGTGTTTTGCAAATATTCCCCCTTGAAGTTCCTCCATTTGAGACATGGAATTGTTTTCTGAAATATATAATGAGACCTCTAATATTTCTGGTAACATGTTGTTTTGAATGCCAATGATAACAAACAAAAGGCAATCTTTTCTTTGCTGGTACACCTGTCTCCATCACCATTTTGTAATAATAAAGGATAGGGAGCTGTGAATAAAAAAAAAAAATAATTAAAATGTGAATGGTTATACATAAAATCCTAAAAAAGACCACATTGGATAAATATACATTGTTTGCGATGCTGTTTTATGCAATGGAATCAATTTGCTTGACTCGTTGGTAGGCAAAAAGTGCACTGTGTAGAATACATTTTTCATTAAATTTCACAATTAATTACAAACAAACAGTAAGCAACACATTGAATTAAACGTGAAATGTTTAAGTAGAAAGACTGATATAGTATTTGCTTTTAAAATATACTCCAGTAGTCTTCCTTTACATCTTTGGAAAAATCTTTTCTTTTTTTTTTTTTTACAGTGTAGGGATGGCACAAAGTTTTAATGGGTTTTAAAGGGGCATCCTTTCCTGCAGTGCAACAGCGCAGTAATGAACTCCTCTGTGCGGTTTCACAAAATGTTAGTAAATTACAGGGCAATTGGTGCTACTATTGCATCCATCCAGCCAGGAGACACATGCATTTCTGTTGTTCAAAAATAGCAGCCTCCACCATCACTCACGCAGTCTGCTGTAGTCAGTTAGGAATTAATTTGAGTCCTGACCCTGAAGCAACTGGACTGGATATGATGACAAATCTCATACAGGGAGTGGCTCATGGCCTGCACATTTTTATCTGTCACAAAGTTGTGTCGGGATAACAGGCAGAAGCACCGTGGGGGTATGTAACCGCTTTAACTTCGTTTTATTAATCAGCAAACATCGAGAAAACGGTTGCAAAGTTCTCCAGAACATTCATCAATGATAAATTGAAGCTAAACAAGTGGCAATGGTATGTCAGCGATACATAAAGTGAAATATGAAATGTATTGTAGCATTGTAATATTGTATCCCTCACAGAGTTGTTTTTTTCCTTTGTTGTTTTTAATCTTTACCTGGACGTTTTAAATAAACAATAAGGGCCCTATTTTAATGAACTAAGTGCATGGTCTAAAGCGCACGCCGCTGGCGTGTCTGAATCCACTTTTGCTAGTTTCACAATGGGAAAAATGGTCAGCGCACCTGGCGCATGGTCTTAAAGGGTTGTCCCTATTCTCTTAATGAGTAATGGGTGTGTTTTGGGCATAACCTGCAAAAAATCTATCAGAGTGTAATTTCCCATTCCCTTTAAAAGCCAGTTGCGCTTGCACCATGGCGGATTTGCTATTTACATGACGGAATTTGCAAGTGTAAAGACTGAACGCGTCTCCAGAGTGCACACGGATCTGCTCGCGCGTAAGCATTTACGGGTCAAGTCAGATTCCACAATATCTTTATGTACACAATAATAATCTTTTACAATGTAATCCTTTTATTTTGAATATTTGGCAAGTTTGTGTGCTGTTGCGCTGTGTGTGTAATAAGCAGAGTGTATGCGTGTTGTGCACCTGCCTATAGACCCCTTTTGCGTCGACGTCACAGTTACGTCACGGCGCTAGCTGGAGGCAAAACAAACGGAAAACTGGAGGCGGCCAATACAAACCAGCACAGATTCGGCTACATAATAAGGAGCTTAAATTATTATTTTTATTATTAAATGTCATCTTGTTGTGTTGTTGGGTGCAAGAATCGATGAAAAATGAATATGCTGTATCTGGAATTTTTATTTCTAGAAAATATTCATATCATTAAATTTGCACCGTAGTGTCACTCTTTACATTGTCGTCTTCTTGGAGCTGGCTAGGCAGAACTGCGGATCGTACCACACAAGTCTTTACATGACCATTCAGCACATAGTTATAGGCATCTACATATATATATATATATATATATATATATATATATATGCCCTCAGTTTCTCTTTACCCTCGGTTTCTCTATCGGGTAAGTGTAGAAGTCAGGCCACTCAACCGGAGGTAGCGTTAACGTTAATCCTGTCAGATCGTCCATTGACTGAGTGTGTACAGTCATCTGGTTCCGTCCGTTAAAATTAATTTTTGCAAATAACAATCGCGGTCCTGGACAGTGAGTGACCTTGCACGTTAAGACAAAATCAGATTTTCTCCAGTCATTGTTAAAAAACAAGCTAACAAAACTTGCAAACTAGCGTTAGTGAAGCGGCCAGAGGGATCTTTCTGCCTCCAGCTAAGCCCTGCCCACACAAATACGTCACCATGTTTACCAACTGTAAAAGGGTCTATAGGCGCACATTACTAACGCGCTCTTTCTGAGTTGGGTGTGTACATCACCAAATCTAACTTTATATTAACTTAATCACTGTCTTGTAGGCTAAAACATAGCACCATTTTGAAACATGTCAGCAACTTCTAGCAACTGTTCGCTAGGCTTAAAATAATTTTTACACAGCGGGGTTAGTTGTAGCACAGTGTTACAACTAAGCCGCCAAGTGTACAACAATAATGAAATGAAAACAGGGAGCCACACAACTTTTCAGGTTTGAGTATTTACTTATAAATTTATTTTGCCACATTTAACTTTGTTGGACTTCAAAAATGTTTAGATGAAGCCGTGGAGACGGTGTGAATACAGACTTGAACATACTGTATGTTACAGCGCGAGCTGGAGGTGAGTCTTCCGTCAGTTTGCTTTCTGATTTTGTATTGTTTCGTTTCACATGATAATCACCAGAGCGTACGCTCGTTTCTCCTCAGTGTACAACAGGATATCGTAAATAATTAACATGTTGAATATTTACAATTTGGGATCGGGACGGGCAGATTCAGTCACTCTTAACACACACACACCACAGGAAAATCTGATAAGATAATCTGTAGAACCATTAAAATATTCTGGACTTTACCTAGGATTGTCAAAATTGCCCCAATATCTTGTAATGTGTGCCCAGTTTATAATGACTTTTACCACAGAAATGCACCATCAAAACTTGATCTAGGATGGCCCAAGTACTTTTTTAGAAAGCCATGTGGTGATGATGACACGTATGTGAACTATTTCTCACATTAAGCCATCAAAATGAGTTTATCAATGTTTTATGAGAAGGATTTTACACAGAGGATAAAATATGATAACACTTCGAGTGACACAATGACCTGCAGTTTGCCACAGATAAGGAAAATAATTTCATTTCCAACAAAATAATTTAATGGACACAAATATATTTCAATTATAAAAAAATACAATGCAAAACATTAATTCACCTGCTGTTGTCCAGACAGACAGACCGACAAGAAAGATAGATAGATAGATAGATAGATAGATAGATAGATAGATAGATAGATAGATAGATAGATAGATAGATAGATAGATAGATAGATAGATAGATAGATAGATAGATAGATAGATAGATAGATAGATAGATAGATAGATAGATAGATAGATAGATAGATAGATAGATAGATAGATAGATAGATAGATAGATAGATAGATTTTAATTCCCATGAAGACAAGGAAAACTACACTAAAAAATAAAAAAGAGCAGCAGGACAAGATAAATTGATGTGAGCACAGCTGTCCCGTACAGAAAACAATAGCCATAACTAGAGCCATAACTAGATCCAGCCCTAGCCATTTGGCTCTGTTGGTCTATCTCAACATCATTTATGATTGATGGAGGTTTGCAACCAAGACGCAATATGTTGGCTTTATTGTGAAACCCTGAAACAGGTGTTAAGATAAGAAGTCAATAAACCCAGCCTTTGGGAGATGCAGTGCAGAATGGCCGTTTGCAATTCTATAAAAGAGGTATTGTAGGCTAAAACTTAACGGAAAACTACTGATTTATAAATATAAACTTTTCAAGTAACTTTGCAATTACATGTTAACAAACTCTGGTATAGAAGACTGTTAGTAGACTGTTAGGTCAGGTGTTAGGGTTAAATTGACATACAGTAGTTGCAGAGTCACTTATTGGGAGCAGTATGCTAGCTGGAGCCATTTACCTCCAGTCTTTGTGCTAAGCTAGGCTAGTGGTGGGTGCGTCAGACAGAGTTACGGCACGCACAGAGATGAAAAGGGTATGGACTTATCTAACTCTGGGGGATATGGTGAATAAGCTAAAGTCCCAAAAAGTCGGCGTGTTCCTTTAACACTAAACTGCCAATAATGTAAGCCACTGGGAGACCACATACGGTTGCCAGAGATCTGTAATACAAAGTATTTTTCCAAATACTAAGTTTGAATTGTATTTTCGTGCGGTGATTGCGGGGCGGAAACATTTATGACGTAGCCATGGTTACAGTAAACTAAATATAAAAATCTATTTAAAAATAGCACTAAAATAAAATTATGAAAATGCTAAAATAGAGTAATCTTGAGGGCTATATGTGCACTCATTTTATCTAAAACTCCATTTCCCAGATAAAACATATGCCCAGGATTGTCAGTATAATCCCTTTTTCCCAATTTAAATCAAAATGAACTGCTGAATTAATTTAGAAGCCAAGCTGCTATGTAACCAACTCTGATTAAATCTGGTTTAGCTGTCATTATAGATTAAAACTCAGTTAGCTGTATATTATTCCTCATAGTCACGGCAACATTTCACGTTGTTCGCTCTTTAAGCTGTCTAATGTCTAATTAGTGCAAAATATACAAGTTACAACCCAAATATATTTCTGTATTTGTACTGTACTGTAGGTGTCTAATTACCCAAACTGCTGAGGTGACTTTTCAAATTAGTCCTCGTTGGCTATAATTGGGCTCCTTGTGCTAAGCAGTAATTATGAGATGATATCATGCATTTTAATGCTGGAGATTCAAAGCAATTTTTGTTTTGCATGATACAGAATTGACTTACTATTCCTGAGAGGACAGTTTCAATGAAGTGATTAAGATTCCTTGTACTGTATGTTAACTGATTATTCTCTCTGACCTTGTCTCATTAGTGAACACAATCAAATTTGAAATAGTTTGTTTACCGTTTACGCAGCATGTTCAAGAAAAAGATGGAAAGGTTGATTTTTGGACCCTGATTTCTTGACACTTTGGCAGACAATCACTTACCCATACCCAGGGTTGGTTTGTGTTGATATTATGTAATATCCGAATTGTCCACAAATTGTTTCCGTGTCTAGCCCAAAGACAAGTCATTTTATGTGACACATCAAAATATGTGGAAAATAATGTGTTTTTTGAACAATCAAGCATGAAAGCATATTTCCCATACAAAATCAAGACCGTGTAATAATAGGACCCGTTTAAAAAAAAAAAGTATTATTAATTTATTATAATTATTAAATAATATTAATAATCATAAATAAACTTAATTTAAATCTGTTTCTCACAAAAAGCTATCGTATGGCTTGTAATACAGAAGTCTTGGAATATAGAGCATAAGTCACATGGATCGCTTTTATGATAACTTTGTTGCTTTTTTGTCTCGTCGGAGCTTGGAAGCTACAGCCCTCATTTACTTTCATTATTTTGAAAAGAATAACCTGGATATTCAACTTTTGTGTCCTAAGTCATATGATTTTTGACAAGTGTGAGTAAAGATGACAACATTTTCATCTTTGAGTAAACTATTCCTTTAAATATATTGTAAGTGCTTGGCAAAGAAAGGGGAACAGTGATCTTTCAATGAACCATAGCTTATCTCAAATGAACCATATTAAATTAAATAATGAGACAAACATATCCATAGACTGTTTTGGACTCCTGTTTCTTGTTCTGTTGTTCAGTGGAGATTAGAGTTATAGAAAATGACCTGTTGAAAGGAACTTTGAGCTCAACAACGCAATATTCTCCGGAAAAGTGACTTTCATTTATATTAGGCTTGACAAATTGGAAAGCGCTTGACAGGCTCCCTTGATCTTCATTGACTTTCATCAAAGGTTGCAGACCGTAGTGAAAGACTGGGGATTACTTTGGAGTGTTTGGAGGCTTTGGTCGTAAATTAGTCATGGCTTAGAAGGCAACGATTCTTCCACCGATTTTAAAGCTCACTCGGTCTACATCCATACTACATTAAGGAGCTCTAAGACAATACATCATGCATAAGGATTGTTCGTAGACTGTGGAGTGCATGCTATGCTTGAACAAAATGTAGGATGTGAAGAAAGCTGCAAACGGTGATAAAATATGTTTTAAAGGAGCATTCAGGGGTAAAAATTACGTAAGTCAAAATTTCAGAAGCCATTCTGGAGGAAGTTCAATATATATTAGAAAGTTTTCATCAGAGTTGGAGCGCAAGCTGTACGCTTTGTAGCTTTGATGTACACAGTAATGAAATGCTAAATGTACTGTACCCACCCTTTTAGACATTCTTGGGTGGAGGAAAAGCAGAAAAAAATAACATATTGATAAAAATCACTGTTCTCTTCCAGCGTGAGTGATGTTGTTTTCACACGAAGCAGAAATGAACTATTGATCAGTAACCCCACTACATTTACCATCATTTTTCTACCTCGGCACACCGCAGACAGAAATCACTCCCGCTTCCAGGGCCACTTAACTTGCCCTTTTGAGGGAGAAGGGGATAAGTAAACAGCATGTGCTGTATGGACCGAGCTCGCCCGATCCAAGAAGACGTAATGGAGTGTGTTTGACCAGTAGTGCATGGAATTGGTTCCTTTTTTCATTAGCAGGATACGAAATCTGTGACTAAAAACAGGCAGTGAGTGAACATGAACAACGAATGCATGATAATGGGAGTATATAAGTAAGTGGATTTACAAAGAAAGAAGTCAGCATGCATTGGTTCATATCTTCAAAGAAAAGGAACAAAAATCTCACCTGTACTTTTATATACAAGTATCAGTGTTATAAATATGATAAACACTGCAAAAATAATATTTCAAAACAGCATTTTGTCTTGGATTTCCAGTAAACATATCAAAACATCTTTAAAAACAACATAAATTTACATGAAACGCATTGTATTCCTGTAAATGTTTTGTTTGTTATATATATATATATATATATATAGGCCTACAACAAATTAAGAAATGAAAAAAATATATATTTTAATGTATAATTTTGAATAAAAGCATCTGCTAAAAGCATCAATATAAAGGTAAAATATATTATCAGTTTCGATATATGGACATAAAATATATATATGTGTGTGTGTGTGTGTGTGTGTGTGTGTGTGTGTGTGTGTGTATGTGTGTGTGTGTGTGTGTGTGTGTGTGTATTGCTTATGAATAATTGTGTTTTTAAGGATACTTAGAAATCCTTAAAAGAAGTCAACATACTGATTAAGAAAATTATTTTGAAGAAAGCACTTTGTTCAATAGGAAAATAATATGCAACAACATACAAACTGCAAATGCAGAGGTTCAGAACTAAAATCGCTACGGTATCCAAAGAATTCCTTCATAAAGGATATTTCCTTTTGAAATATCACTCTAATTTCGGCAGTTGCACTTTGTTCTGAGACTTTCTGGATGCATATGGGTAGCTGAAAATGAGGAGGTGAAGCTATTTCACCCCAAACTTAATGCAATATCACACTTCTGGTCTACTTCCCCTACTCGGCCATGGAAATGCCTCTCATTTCCACTTCTTTAAAGCTGTGGCGTCCTCAAGGCAGAACACAGCCCCTCTGCTCCAGCACGTCACCCAGACTAATAAGCAAAAGCTGTCCTCACTGGAGCATGGGCCGCAGATGCCACAGGAAGAGCAGATACAGACCTTATCATGAAAAAATAATCCCTGGCCTAAACCACGGTAGGAACCCTGAGGGGTGCACCTCCACTGCAGACAGCTGGCGAGATTACCAGAGAGACTGGGGATATTTTGCAGAGCCATCTAGTCAAATCACACCAGGCAGGTTTGATGCAACGGCGGGACAAAAGAAGATGCTTCATTTGAGTTTCTCCCACAAGCAAGCTAGTATCTTGCAGTTGGGCTGGAACACAATCTACAGATCATCCATGTGCGATTTCTGCTGAGTCATGACCAGCTTTTGACGTTTAGAGATAGACCCCTTGTTCAGGTATTCACTGGGGGCTTATCGTAAGGCTCAATATGATGCCATATGTTTATTGGCTTAAGGAAGTGCCTTAATGTCTCTTATTCTGTTTACTGCTCACTAGACCAAGTCGCTCTTTACCAACCACCACTTTTATTTATCCTGTAGGGCATTTTCCGATTTTAAAAGTTGTTTGTAGTGAAGGGTTTTACATTTGAATTGGAATGGTGGTGTCAGACCAAACACAGTTATCCTTATATAACTTCTTTTTTTTTTTTTTTTTTTTTAAGTGTGACAGACTGTCATCAGCAATCCACAGGCACACTTTTTCCACCCCCATTCAAATTTAGATTCTGTCCCAGTATGACACTTGAAGACTTTGAAGAAATTTATTTTTAAGAATAGACTCCAGCACACTTTCATGAGAATACATTTTTGATGACTGCTGCCACAAAACACTGAGATCTAAAAGAATAATAGACACAAAAGCTCTCATAAAGAAAGGTAATTGAGAATACTGCTAATGAACCATCTCTGTGCCTGTGCCAAATTTCTAATGGAAATCATTCAATAAAAAAAAAATCAAATGCAACGGAAAATAAAAGGTAACGTAATGTATAAAAGTTATGCCATTAAAATACTCTTTAGAAAATTAACTATATTAACAAAAGTTGTTTGTTTCATTTAAATGTGACACAATAACAGTGACCCCAAATAGTATTTGGACATTTAAAAAATTATGAATTTCGCTCACAAGCACATACATGTATGCTAAAAAAAAAAAAAAATCTTTATCTGTAGGCCTACATATTTTGGTCTTAAAACGTTGATTTAACTTTATACATTAAAAAAATATATATTTTTGCATAATAGACTACAATTCATTGCAAAAACAGCCCAGTTAGTCAGTGGAGAAAAGTTCTCTTTATTTGTAGATGCCATTTTGCATCTTATTAAAGTCCTACAAAAAAAAAAGTCTGTGGTAATAAAGATTAGGAGAACTAAACACATTTTATTTTAGGTATAACACATTTCTGTAGAAACAAGGAAGAGTATGTAAAATACTGTGTCTGTAAAACAGCTGGCCTTCCT
This sequence comes from Scardinius erythrophthalmus, assembly GCF_964197995.2. NCBI lineage: Eukaryota > Metazoa > Chordata > Actinopteri > Cypriniformes > Leuciscidae > Scardinius > Scardinius erythrophthalmus. The sequence goes on from NC_138243.1 coordinate 20,079,443, forward strand.
TTTTCATTTCATTTCACTGTCAATGAAGCTTTTGGATAAAAAAAAAATCAGATTTCTGAAGTCAACAGCTTCTGCATTGTGCCATCTCAGCACAGAATAAAATACAGCTATTCCTCAATCCACTATTAAAGACTTTAAGAACAAAGGTCTTCAGTTAGCGCAATAAATGAATAAAATGACAGGCCAAGTAGATAAACTTTCCCAGCATTGTAAGATGTTATCTATAAGTCAATATGTGTACTACAGAGGTGGCACCAACCCCAGATAAAACGTCTGTATCTGGGAGAGTCACACACTCTAGACGATGATTCCTCAATTGTTTTCTATTTGATGAAAACAGCTCAAGGTCAAATGGATTTATTTTGATGCTTCTGAATCTGAGAGGGATGATTTAATCCTCAAAACATATTTAATCAACACCAGCAAACTGTTTTCACTTGAACACAACCTACATAGAAGATGCTTTAAAGCCGAACTCGGCAACTCTAGCGAACTCTAGTCACTTCTTCGCTGATTTTCCCTTTTGTTGTCGCATGTTTTCCCCACGAGCTCCCCCTACAGCTGTGGTGGGGCGTATATTTCACAACACAGTCGTAAAAAACTCGGCCTCCTCCCCCTCTCTACCGCTGCTCATGTGCGTTTGTTTTGATCGGAGCAAGCCAACTGTATCGCGTGGAGCTATGTCTACCGCGGTGGGTAATCTGGTAATACATCATACATGCGTGTGTGTTTATGTCGAATTGCCGTAAAGCAATTTGTGTTTCGCGCTCGTTCTCGCTTTCGCTTCTCACGAGACTTCCAATTTCTATCTTGCCGGGACGGTAGTGAACAAGTTGCAAGGTTGGTTTTCCGCCTGGGAACGCTGGGGGGAGCGGGGAAAGTCACCAATATCACCAGAACAGGTTGTTTAACCATCCAAATGATTTCTAGACAGTTTTATTAAGTTAAAAAAGCTACCAAGTTCTCCTTTAAAAGTTGCACTGAATTATGTATATACACCAAAGTCCCTTTCAAATAAAGTCTCTTCACTCGGCGGCCATATTTACAATGCCTCCAAGCAGCTATTTCGGGCATTCAAGACCAAGTTCCATCTATTTGAATGGGGGGAATCCTGAAATCTCAAAAACTGCTTGCCGAACTCACAATTAAATACCATACAAACAAAATCTGACATGAACTATCCCATAAATGTTTTGTCTTATGCTCAAATAGGGTTAAAAAAAGCTTATTTTTCAGGCTAGAGCTTCCAATGCGCATGTGCAGGCCTAAGCGCGAGTCTCAGGTTTTTATGGGAAGCGGAGATTCTAAGTGACGCAATGACTTTACCAATCAGCGATTGGCTCTTTTAAATAAAAAGGCGGGATGTATTACGCCATAGTGCGCATTGTAGTTTCTCCCATTCATTAGTAATACAGTGAACAATCTTTCTATATCTATTGTCTTTGATACACACACACACTACTGGTCAGTGTTAGGAGTAACGCATTACAAGTAATGAGTTCTGAGTTATGTAATCAGATTACTAAATTCCGGTCTACGAAAATCTCTGAACATTTTCAGGTTTTTGGCCGAAAGAGAAAAAACGGCATAAAATACAGTATATGCCGCTCCTCAGTGTTCAGCAGACTAGAGTGAGGTTTTACTCTCACTGTAGCTGTTATCAATACTCCACTCAGTTTACAACATATTTCAGTTACTTTTTCAAAAAAGTAACGCAAGTTACTTAGTTTTCCAATTTTTGGCTGCCACCTCTCCTTTCCCCGTGTTGAGAGAAATCAGGTGTAGAGGCCTTATGTGCGCTGTGTAAATGGTTATTAGTTCCACTCTCAAAACTGATTCAGTATTCCTCAAAAGTAATAAAAACAGTGAAATGCAAACTGCAAATCTGCAACAATGAAATATATTAAATAAAGAATAAATACTTTATGTATTTAATCTCACTTTATTTACCAATGTCTTTGCTGCTGACCTTCAATGATCCAATTCAACCATACTATTATTAGGCAAAAAATTACTTATAAATAAACATCACTTTTGTGTTTCACTTTGTTTGGTATCCACAATTCTGACCAAAGAAATATTTTCAGCAATTTTAACTAAAGCACAGTTGACGGAGGCGTCGTGTTTTGTTTATGCTTTAAGGCTGCTTCACAGAGTGTGCTCTTGCAGTGCTGCCATGACCACTTATTATACGCGTTACTGGGATTGTTGTTTAAACTTGGCTCATATAGCAATCGAGTTTATGGAGTTATTAAAGTGAGCAGGTGCATGTCGCAATATTTCGTTCTTACTGTATTTTCAGCATAAAGCTGTTCTTGTTCACTGATTTGCTTGCAAGATCTGGCAACACGAATAAGTCAGGCTCGTACCGTTCCCCTGTGATTTCTTGCACCGCGCATACAGACGAGAGATAAATCTCTGATGCATGTTAAAATGTATCCCTTCCACAGGCCTTCACACTGCACAGAATTTTTGTAAATGCGGTTGTCACTACCTGCATTTTTCGGGAGTAAATTCGGTTGTAGAATGCGGTTGTCACTCCCGTAAATGACTGCACTGTGTGTGTACACAACAGGACTAAAAGGTAATTTAGCTAGGCCATTGTATTACTTTTAAAAGTAACTTTTCCCAACATTGCTACCAGTCAGAAGTTTGGAATAATTAAGATTTTTAAATATAGGCCTATATATAAACTGTGCACATCCACATCAAGAGAAGCTGTCTAAAAGAGAGGTTGTTGTTATTTTTTCACTTAGTGCTGTCGTCTTTGCTCTGAAGCAAAGGAGGTATCAGAACTGCACATTTGTATTTGATATTTGGCATGACCTCTTTTTGTTACTGCTCTCACAGCATGTTTTGATGCTACAGAAGCCTTTTTTTATGATGAAAATATTTAGTTCAAGAGATGACTCATCAACCTTTTCACTAAGCTGACAGCAGACAGCACCAACTCTACCACTCTCTTGCTCACTCTGTTTTTCTCCAGCCAGTTGGTTGGTATTAATGCCTCTACGGATAGAAAACCAAACAATGTTAAAGTGAATTAAAATAAACTGAATATAATAGAGAAAGTCACATGTTCTTGCTTGATGCGAAGAAGAGGCCCAATAATAAGTATTATTTTACACAAGAGCAATTTCATTGAAGAAGAAAAAATTGGTTGTTCTCATCTGATTGTTTCTCCTAGCCAGCAACACGATGAAATGGAGAGCAGAGGAAGAAGTTTCCTGCCTTTCCGATTTTTTCCTGGAAAAAAATATAGATCCCCTAATCCTGTTCTCGTTCTACAAAGCGTTTGGTTTGGTATTCACGGCTCTGGTGTTGGTGAAAAACCACACTGTGCTGAAATGACACCTCCATAGCTTAGAGTGTTCCGTAAGCCTGTTCCAGTGAAGACGCTGGCACATCCCAGCAGCCCTCTCATCACAAACACGAGCGCGTGCCACAGATAAGTCATGCTCCTCGGCGATTATGTCGTAAACACCATTTCTCCCCCTCAGCTGCTGAGATCCTCTGCCGCGTCTCCTCTCGGTTTCGTCGCCGAGGGTCTCTCTGCTTCTATACAGATTTTAATTGCTTGGCAATAAAAAAAGAAGGTACAGACAGCTGAGACAGGCTTGCTGAGCATACATGGATACCGAGACCGCCAGGAGGCAAGTGAGCCCTCAATAAAAGACCATGCATTAGAACCGATTTCCACATAAACCAAATGGACAGTTTGATGCGAGACACTCTCTAAGAAGTTAAAGACTGCCAATGCTTTCAAGTCAAATTTGTGGCCCACTCTAAAAGGTCAAATATTGAAGTAGAGTAACTGCCTGTGAATTTGACGCCACATTAATTTGACAATCAAAATGATCTCTCTCTGTCAAAGTAAACGTCTCTGGCTATATTCGAATTTCTGTGCTTAGCGTGTACTGAAAAACTTCCCAACAAGTTTTTTTTCTTTGAAGTGGTTTAGACCCTAATGTATCATCATGTTGGAATTATACTACATCAACTTACCTGGTTTTGTTAAACCCAGATAGGGACAGAGACAGTTCACTCAAAAATGTATATTCTGTCATCATTTACCAAAAAATGTATGATTTTCTTTACTTCTGCAGAGCACAAAAGAAGACATTCTGAAGAATTTTTCAACTGTTTTTGTCTATATATGCAAGACAATGGAGTCTAAAACAACATTGGGCACCTTTGACTTTCATATGAACATTGGACAATGCTGCAGGCTCTGCACAATGAAAAAATAAACCCGTTCATCTGTGTATTGTGCATTATGAATTCTGAGTACTAAGATGTCCTAGTCATACTGTTTTTTTCCCTACAACACTACTGTTTAAAAGTTTTGGGTCAGTAAGAATGTTTTAATGGATGTATTCAGGATACATTAAACTGATCAAAAGTGACAATCAAGTCACAGTAATCAAAAAATCCTGATCAAATGTATCAGGGTTTCCACAAAGATATTAAACAGCACAACTGTTTTTGCATTGATGATATTAAGAAGAACTGTTTCTTGAGTACCAACTCAGCATTTCTGAATAATCATGTGACTCTGAAGACTGAAGTAATGATGCTGAAAATTCAGCTGTGCATCACAGGAATAAATTACATTTTAAAATTGTAGAAAACAATTATTTTATATTCTAATAAAATTTCACAATATTTTACTGATGTTTAAACCACATAAATGAAGCCTTGGTAAGCAATAGATACTTTTTCAAAAAAATAATCCTAATGACCTCAAACTTTTTATTGGTATCGTATTTGAACACAGAGGCCTTCTTAAGAACATTTTATTGTGTCTTTCCTCTTTGGGAACTCCAGGACATGATAAGTTAAACATGTACCTAATATTTATTCACGAAGAGCACAAGCGCATTATTCAAGTAGATAATACATCTCCCCTGCTGCTCCCCTCCATCAGCTCAGGGCAGCAACATAAACACAGAATAATCACTCTCTCTAATAAGTGATCTCACTATCAATAAAGCAGCCAAAATATTTACCTGTTAGATCCTTTACCAACTCTAGAAAGGAAATGTGTGGGTACTAGAGGCTCCTGTTTGCATGAGAACACTTTCGGGATGTTTCAGACCATGGTGCTAATGGTTAGTAAATTAGCAGCATGCTGTGTGGAGGCCTGTATACTCCCTCAGAAACATGGTGCTAAAAATTAAGCCAGTCCTCTGTCCAGCAGGGCAAAATTGAAATCCAAAGTATGCTGGGAGTATGCTTTATATTAATCAACTGTGTTTTTGATGTCCATTTTGTTTAGTATTTTTAGCCACTAAAGGGAATTACATTCTCATTAGCCTTTTGTTTCTTATCAGAGAATAGTGCTGCTTTTAGTATGTAGTGTGTTTAACCTTCATTTACTTTGTGCACTTGCCTGGAATGTTTCTGCTTTAAAGCACAAGGGAAAGAATGAGAGAGGGTAAGCGGAAGGTAAGGAGTCTTAACTCTAAGCCTTACCATTTGTTTTCCATTTGAACTACAAATTTATAAAATGAGACAACACAAAAAATCTTGGTTTCAAAATCTAATTTAAACCTTGAAAAAAAAAACAGACTGTACACTATAAATGTATTTTAATAAACACACTTCCACTTGGAATCTCATATTGGACACCACTACATTTAAATTAAATACAACTAATTAAAGAAATGATGCATGATAACAGGTTTAAATTTTACCTCAAATATTTCTAATTAAATCAGCTATTATATCAATTTTATTTATCTGTTTCTAATTCTACTGAAGAACCATCTGGGACAAAGTTGCTCTTCAAGTTAAATATAATATATCAGTATGAGACTTCAGTTAAGTCTCTTGAGCAATGAAAAAAAGCATTATCATTTTCCTCTAGGTGACTTCAGTGGTATTCAGTCACAAACACAAACAACAGCTGGTGTAATGACCATTACCGGCAAGGCCTCAGACATTTAAATGGTGCGTTTCCGCATTGAAGTTACAATATCTTCCAATTAGCGAAAAGTAACTTTTTTTTAAAACACAACAAGTATGTGATCTCACCCCCCTCTGCGGATACAGAGGAGTTCTCACAGGAACGTCAATCCGGCGTCTCACTTGGGAAGCTCACCCACCCATAGAAAACAACGTGGAGTCTCGTGTCTCCGCAACGCTGATCTGCCAGACAGCGTCTCTCTCCTCAGCTGAGTGGAGATGATAGGTGAACATCGTCTCTGCATGCTGCCGCATGACGCGATCCCTGTCAGAGTCTTAGCAGCACGCCACATGTTCTCCCATCAGGCTATACCTGCGCTAGGATCCGCCCCCCCACCCTCTAATAACCTGAAGCTGAGTGAGTGACATCTGAATCGCTGGTGTCGGAATTAAGAATATTAATGAAGTGTGTTGTGAGAGGAGGTGGTAAGGAGAGACTTGTAGGTGTCTCTCATCACCTGCTTGCTTTCATTAGGTGAGATCATTCCAGAACCATACCTCTCTGATCCCTCCTGGGATTAGACACCGCCTGTCATGTTACATGATTTTTCCCTCAGCTCAAGTCATTTCAAGGAAAGCGGGAGCAATTTTGTGAGACAACGGTAAAACGTACAACCATCACTGCCCACTTTATGTGTGAGCTGTCTGGAGATGAAAGGTCTTTTTGCGGATCAAACTCCCGAGGCATGAGGTACAGGCCTTGGGGCTTAGGAATATATATTTCTAAAGCTACTGACTTAAAATCGGCTTCAGATAGACACGCTGGGCTATGAAGTAAACAACGGCTTTAAAAATCAAGCAGAGGCAACAGAAACTTGAGCCGACGGTCGCGTCACAGTTTGAAGCATTTAGGAATGGTTATTAAACAGCTTTTTCTGCTAAATGATGGGATGAGGAAGAGTTGTGGAATCCAAAACTCAGAGAAAGTCACCAGCTCCAACATCACAATAGCTGACAGACCAGCCATTTGACCACACTGAAAACAGTCAATGTCATTCTTATTGGCACAATCTATCTATCTATCTATCTATCTATCTATCTATCTATCTATCTATCTATCTATCTATCTATCTATCTATCTATCTATCTATCTATCTATCTATCTATCTATCTATCTATCTATCTATCTATCTATCTATCTATCGTCTGAAGTCCTAACTTTACTTATTTACATATAAATATGAATCTTAGTTCTGCATCCTTTTTGCTTTTTCAATTCTGATTGATAGTGTTCAGAAATATTAATAAAATAATGTACAATACCATTCAAAAGTTTAGGGTCAGTATATGTATACTATATGTATACTATATATATATATAAAATTATATATATATATATATATATATATATATATATATATATATATACATACACACACACAAATTAAATAATTATATATATATATATATATATATATATATATATATACTGTATATATAAATATATATATATATATATATATATATATATATAATTATTTAATTTTGATCAAAAGTTACAGTAAAGACAATTACATTGTTACAAACATACACTACTTCCAATAAATATTGAACGTTCTGTTCATCAAAGAATCCTAAAATGATCAGTTTCCACAAAAAAACTGTTTTCAAAATTCATTATAATAAAAAAAAATTGTGCAGCAGCAAATCATCATATCAGAATAATTTCTGAAGGATCACGTGACACTGAAGTGAAAAAATTCTGTATTTTTGATTAAACCAAATGAGACTTGTTCTCACAAGAGACCTACTGTACCAACCCAAAACTTATAACAGTAGTGTAACTGTACAAATAAAATAAAACACATTTTTGTTACACACTTTGCATCGATTAAACAAATGATAATATCCAATAACTGCAGTGACTGAGTAAAAAAAAAAAAAACCTTAAGCTTAGTGACCCAAAATATACAAAAGAGATGTTTGTGCATTGATTATGGCAGCAGTTACTCATCAGATAATGGTCAAATAACAGGGAAGTGTGCTAAAATCTGCTATATAACCTGTAAGTGAATATCACCCCTTCATTTGTAAGTAAAATCCTGGTATCCATGAAATATGGTCTTCACAGATTGACTGCAGACCGTTGAAGGCCAGCAGTGCAAACTCACCTGCAAGTGCAGACTAGTATCCAGATCCTGTTCAGGTGTTGATATCGCAATGTTTGTTGATGACTGCAAGTTTGAAAGTGGATGACTTTATTTGCTGGTTACAGATATTTACACACAAACACAGTACGCATCTTCATTTGATATTCTCCCTCATGAGCAGTACCGCACAGCACACCTGCGTGGCCCAGGAGGGGTTATTATTTACATCTGTTGCACAGTGTAAATAAACATATCACTCTGGAGGCATGGAAATAATGCCATCCAACTATAAACTGTAGACACTCTGAAGTCTGTACAACACTAAGTAATGAGAAAATCAAGGACACCTTTTCATCGTGCTGTTGCAGAGGATTCTACAACTTAGGTTTCCTGAAAAAAAAAACGTTCAAGTTTGAATGCCAAACAAAAGAGAATACACAATTCTATATGGTCTGTGGTCAATCCCATTATTTCAGTCTGGCTTTGGAGAGCAGAAAAGAGATAAATGCTTTCAATAAGAAACTTAAGTCAGAAATACACTGAAAAATGCAATTAAATTACAATACGCACTTTACAATAAGCTTTCATTAGTTAACTATTTGGTATCATGAACTAACAATGAACAATTACAGCACTTATTAATCTTAGTCAGCATTTACTAATACAATTTTCAGACCAAAAGTTGTATCTGATGTGAACTAACATGAACATGAACATTTTTTATTAACTAACATTAGCAATGGTTAATAAATGCTCTAAAAATATATTGTTCATTGTTAGTTCATGTTAGTTAACCCATTAACAAACGAGACCTTATTGTAAAGTGTTACATCTTAATAAATTTAACCAACAATTTTGCTGGATAAAATGTGTTACGCTTGTAATTATGTGTATTTGTGCAGACATCCGTATAAATACTGATTACGCATTTAAAGGTGAACTAAGTAACTTTTTTACCTTAACTGAACAGCTTCGGAGTCATTGGAATGGTTATATTACTTATTTCGGGTTGAATGGTGGTCGTTTCGCACCCCCCCTGGTGCCTGTGAGTGGAAAATCCGCACTTGCAACTTTGAGCCGGCGGGCCACCGGCGGGCCGCCGGCCGCCGCGTCAGGAAGTCTCGCGTGATATCAGGTCTCGCGATGTAAACAATTGCTTTACGGCCAAAAGAAATCTGCTAAAATGCTGTCATTATTGCGCTCCCTCACGCTGTCCGAACCCGAATGAAGAAGACGTTTTAAAGAATGTCCGATCTGCTTTGATGTCATTGATCTACTAGCCTCTGGTATCTGAGAATCGCCAACGAGTTTTTACAACAGTGTTGTCAAATATCTATTCCGAAGCTGTGGAGGGAGCTCTAGAGAGAAACCTGCGAGCAAAAAGCGAGAATACAGCGAAGAAATCCCGAAACTACTGAGCCCTGTTTTAAATTGTATGTATGTAATAAATTGTTCCTGACTGATGATATTTTTTGATAATTTGACTTTATAGCAAAATGTATTAACCATGGAAACTAAGCAGAGCAAAACAGCAGATTAAACACTGCAAAATGTAATAACATGTTGAGTTAAAATTGAAAATTACCCGTTCTCATCCTAGGGCATCATATATTGACGCTCTGACATTTCGTCGACATCGAACGCACATGGCACCCTTTAGCGTCAATATGAGACGCAGATAGAAATGGGCCAGAAGGCGCCTCCTAGCGGTCTAACCCTAACCCTACACCAGACCTAAACCTACCCATAACCGAACAAAGCTCTGTGCGTGTCATATTGATGCTAAAGGGTGCCATGTGCATTCGATGTCGACGAAATGTCAAAAGCGTCAGTATATGACGCCCAAGGATGCGGATGCGTTGAAATTACACACCAAAGTATCATTAATTATATAGAAAATGCATAATCAATATATAATATCTTTCTTCAGGAATCTAGGACATGTGGAATTATTAACTTGGAGATAAGTAAAGATCTAGAAGTAAAATGATCAGGATATTAAATTAAATGTCATAACGATACATTTCTGATGCCCTTCACATTAGGGCACTGATGCCAAAAGCAATGGGGCTCGTCCAAGATGCCTTGGGAATGAGAACACATTGAAGATAAAACCACACCGCCTCCCTGCCTCAGAGCTTGTGTCACCATTCTTTTTTTACAAGCCACCATTCTTAACATTATACATTAAACGTGTTACACATACCTAAAGTTTGGGCCTATAAAAGTCCTTTACTGTTAAATGTATTGGAAATCGCACCGCTGCGCAACAAAGAAATTTACGAACCGTTCTCAACATCTACATCAGATGACTTCTGACAAAAGTGCTGTTTTGTAACTCAAAATATGCTCATTAAAAACATTAAAGTCTGTGACTGTGTTCAAAGAGTTAGGAAAATGCTGTGATTTTTGCCTTCAGAGACAAAAAACTGATTATACAGGCAAAATTGAGTAGCTCCTCAGGCAACAAGCCTCTCTCTCACGGAATGAGGGAATCACCCCTTAAACACCCTGTCCTGATGTGTGGTAAAAAAACATACAAAAATCTAGTGTTTACTGCCTCTCCTACGAGAAAATAATCACAAACGTGTCAAAAATCGAAATCATTAATGAGATCTCATAACATCAGCAATGAGATTAAGTATGCATACTGCTTTTCTGATCCTAAAAAGCAGACCCAGGTAATCTCACATGTATCCAATCTATTTCAATTACTGTAAATAATTTCATAATTTCGTCTCAAATTGTGCTCAGATTTGCCGAGATATCAAATAATAATCAAAAGTCTGAGATCTCAACTTCAACTCAAAAGTTTGCTATCAAATTCTTCCAAAACCAAATTAGCTGAGCAATGCACAATATCAAAATACTTAATGTAGAACACTAACCATTGTCTCATTTGCAGCTTCCAAAATAACTTTAAAGCAGAGCTATGCAGTTTCGGGAATTTCTTCGCTGTATTCTCGCTTTTTGCTCGCAGGTTTCTCTACAGAGCTCCAAAACTCGCTGGCGACTCTCAGGCCCTGTTTACACGAGAACGCTCGCGGGTGAAAACGTAAAAATATTTTATCAGATGTGCCTTCCGTTTAGACGGCGACGGCGTTTTTGGGGCTTAAAAACGCAGAAAAGTGAGACCACCCTCCAGAGTGGAAATCTTAAAAACGTTCCACCGTCGCGTTTCCGTCTAAATGGTAAAAACGCAAAAGTCTGCTAGACAGTGAAGGCACCGATCAGTGGTTCACATTGCCACCTAGCCGCCTGGAGTGCATACTACATTGAATTTCACACACTTTTGCGTCACCATATGCACGCGGATTTCCCCCCCATAACGCTCTTCTAAACTCTTTATTCTCTTCAGAATAAAAAAGTGATCACTTTTGCGTTTTCTCTTAAGATCGTTTCCGTGTAAACGTAGCGTCAGATACCAGAGGCTAGTAGATCAACGACATCAAAGCAGATGGGACATTCTTTAAAACGTCTTCTTCGTTCGGGTTCGAACAGCGTGAGGGAGCGCAACAATGACAGAAGTTTAGCAGATTTTTTTGCCGTAAAGCAATTCGTTACATTGCGAGACCTGATATCACGCTATACTTCCTGACGCTGCGGCCGGCGGCCTACCGGCCCAAAGTTGCAAGAGTGGTTGCCTATGGGTTTTTCGGCCTTGGGAGGTGCGAGACGACCACCATTCAACCCGAAAAAAAGTCATATAACTATTCCAATGACTCTGTTCGGTTCGGTTAAGGTAAAAAAGTTACTTAGTTCACCTTTAAAAGAAACATCTGAGACCTCATATCTCATCATAAATCATTACTATTGGTCACCCTTTACTTCTGTCTATGGGTTTTGCAAATATTTAACCAATGAAGAGTATTAAAATAAGCTAGTGAGTTGATGAAAACGTAATGCAATGCACTCACTGCCTCAGATGCGTCCGCTCTAATGACGGACAAAACACGTATGTTCGAAATTCTCAGAACTTCATTGGTCAGAAACCTTGTAAATCCATTTAAGCTTGATTTTGGTCAAATATTCAGATTAAACGTTCAATACTTTTTTCTAGGTATTTTATACGCCACTTCACCATTTTAGGAAGTCATTCATATAACTGCCTTTCTGAATAGTAAACCAAGATCTGGTTGCAGAAACAAAAACTGAGGGCTGGAAAACTCTTTTAAGCCTCAAAGCCTTGTGTTCAGCCTCAAAGCCGAACGGTCGACTCATGTTATTTGCTCTCACCAAACAGAGGCACCACACAGAGCCTTATTCCGTTCTTTTCCTCTTGCACAGTTTTCTGTCTGCAGATGAGAAGTAGGCTGAGGCCTTGAAAAAGTCCCCGAAGCCCTTTGCATCAGCAGCGTGGCTAGAGACAAGAAAAGCTCTCAAGGACTGAGAGCTTTAATGATATGTTTACCACTGCAACTGCTCACAGAAAACTGACAGGGCCACCGATGGGGGAGTTTCACATCCTGTTAGAAGACGTATGAAATTTGCCTCATAATATTTTTCACTTTTCAAAAAAAAAAAAAAAAAAAAAAAAAACTGATTATATTGAGCAAATGCTCAGCTTCCTACAAATGCAAATATTCTCTTATTACCATCTTTTCGGCCAACAGCATGTCATTCTGAGGTGAGAGCCCTAAAATAACATCTTCACAAATTTGAATTATGAATGTCATCAGTCATCTTCTTTAGCTATAGTAGTGTTGAAAGGAAGTGTAAAAATCTGTCAAGGTAACTACAGGAATGCTCTCCCCAGCTGATGTCTTTGGATAAGGTTTGCTATTATGGTGACAAATTCACTGTGATGAATGCACCCACGTTGTTGAGAATGTTGTGGAGGTGGATGGTTTTGACAAACGTCTACCTCAGGCTTTTGAAGCATAAAACAATAAGCTGTATTCAGTGGAGGACAGGAGTAAAATCAACTCTTCTAAATTCTAGAACAATAGGTCTCATATAAACTCCAGGTGATATGCAAGGCGCTTCGGTAATCAATGTTGAAAACAGTTGTACTTTTCAAAATTTTTGTGGAAACTGTGATACATTTATTCAGAATTCTTTGAATAGAAAGTTAAAAAGAAAAGCATTCATTTGAAACAGAAATATTTACATTTAATGTCTTTACTGTAACTTTTGATCAGTTTAATGCATCCTTGCTAAATAAAAGTGTTAATTTATTAAAAATATAAATCTTACTGACCTGAAACTTTTGAACAGTGTTGTGTATAAAATATACATTTTCACATATATTTTTAATAATTTTTGTATTTGCAACATTTATTTTCTAATATTTTATCCCAGATCCATTATATGCATGCATCATCAAATACAATATGAGCTGATGCTGATTTAATTGTTCAGCCTAATTACTCAGATTAAGAAATGATTTTGGTTTCACATATTTAACATTAAATAGGCCTACATTATCCTGAGTTCAATAAAAGAAGGAATATTTAAAGAACTATTAAAGTAACCTGACAAAAACAAGGATGACCCAGGAAAAAACCCTTAAAAAATGCCTTTGAAAATAAACAGAAGTTGCGATAATCTTTTGGGTCCCACTTTATATTAAGTGGCGTTAAGTACTATGTATTTACATAAAAAAAATAAGTACAATGTACTTATTGTGTTCATGTTGTATTGTAAAACACTTTTGCTGCTATTGAGGTGTGATACGGGTAAGGTTAGGGACAGGTGTGGTGGATTGGGTAGGTTTAAGGTAAGGGAAGGGTCAAATGTGTAATTACAAATGTAATTACATAAATTAATTACAGCTGTAATTACATGCAGGGATTTTTTAAATAGGTATAATGTAAAAACATGTAGTTACACAATAAGTAGATTGTATCAAATTATGAATTTCAATGTAAGTACACAGTACTTAAAGGGTTAGTTCACCCAAAAAATGAAAATTCTGTCAGTAATTACTCACCCTCATGTTGTTCCAACCGCGTAAGACCTTCGTTCATCTTCGGAACATAAATTAAGATATTTTTGATGAAATCTGAGAGCTGGATCACTCCTCCATAGGCTGCTAGGTGACCGAAACTTGCTGGCCCAGAAAAGTTATTAAAGAGATCGTTAATATAGTCCAAGTGACTACAGTGGCTTAATCTTAAGTATATCAATCGACGAGAATACTTTTTGTGCGCAAAAACAAACAAAAATAACTACTTTATTCCACTATTCATTTCCTTCTCTCTGGGCCTCTAGTTGGTTCACGTAGTGTTTTTGCACTGCGCGTCTGTGTTACACGTCACCACGTAGGCTCAAAATTGACCGAAGCTGGTCATGTGTATGATGCGTGTTGACGTGCAACACAGACGCGCAGCGCAAAAACACTACGATATACTTAAGATTAAGCCACTGTAGTCACTTGGACTATATTAACGACCTCTTTAATAACTTTTCTGGGCCAGCAAGTTTCGGTCACCTAGCAGCCTATGGAGGAGTGATCCAGCTCTCAGATTTAATCAAAAATATCTTAATTTGTGTTCCGAAGATGAACGAAGGTCTTACGCGGTTGGAACAACTTGAGGATGAGTAATTACTGACAGAATTTTCATTTTTGGGTGAACTAACCCTTTAAAGCCACTTAATATAAAGGGGGACCATCTTTTCTTCCCTATTTGGGATGTATATCTGAGTGAAAGGGGCAGTACTTGATATTTGTCCATCGGGAATTGATTGGATCATTGGATATGTCACCATTGTTTTTCTGTTTAGTTCATGGACTTTTAGTTTGCATTTCTTCAGTTCCTGTTTTCCTTGTGTTTTCCGCATTTCCGTTACTATGGTCACCGTCATTATGAGTTCATCAGCTGTCCATAAAAATAGTAATGTCCTTTTTTTAATTTCATGGTGACTTTAATAATAATATATAAAAATGACACTGTTTCTGATCCATATACAATTTAAAATCATTATTATTGTTATTGTGCATCCACATTCTTAATCCAACCATGTGAATTGAATGTTGACTAATGTTTTAAAGTTTGTGCTCAGATTAGTAGATGGAAAATTGGTGACAATTGGAGGCTCTGATTTTAGAGGTCAATACTTGACCTGAAAACACTGTTGAGAACATTGTGTTTTGTAAGTAGGACTTGCAGTCTTTGAGAACACGCTCAAGTTCAAGAGAGGATGTAGAGCATATCAAATAAGCTACCATACTCAGTTGGCTGTCATGGCTGGTCTGGACTTCCCACAGTCACCATCAGACCAAATCACACTGTGACCTAAGCAAAGTGTCCTCACCTCACCCCCAGCTAATTTTCCCCTCGCCCGGGGCTCCTTGTATTCCCTCGGTTTAATCCTGCCACCAGCGGATGGTCTGAGCCCCAGTTAACGCTTGTATCCTATTCACTCTCTCTTCCTCCCTCCCTCCCCTTCTCTTTCTCTCTGTCTGTCTGCAGTGTGTCTCTGAAGATTTAACCCAGCTCCCTGGTGCCTTCTCAGTACATTTTGCTGTCTCCCTTTTTCAAGGTGCTCCGCATTTGCCGAGACCTGACTCAGGCCCGTTGGAGCTCCAAGGCCGCCAACCTGCTCGGTCCCCGGAGCCGTCCCGCGTGCCCTTGAGGATAAACATCCCTTCAGATATAAATAACCTCAGTGAAAATCACAGTGGGCTTCACTGGCATCATTATTAATAATTGTCACCCTATTGAAGACACATGCTAATCTGTTTGCCACATCTCTTTGAAGTAGAAGACAGAACTTGGGGCAGATTATTTATAGCACTAAAGATGATGCAGTTTTAATCCCTCTATCATTGGCTGGATCCAGCAGTTAGTATGAGGTCAGTCCAGTACTCACAGAACTAGCAAAGCTTGTGCTGCATGCTTCCTCGGGGTATAACTGGGTTTGATAGAAGTAAAGAAATCTGCCTCGGCACCTCAAGAGATTCAGCAGAACTCTTCAAATAATCCTTGGCTTTTTAAAGTTATGATGCGACACTCCGGCACAACGCCATGTCAATGGATATGCATATGTATTACTATACAAATAGATACGCCGCATTTCAAAGAAACAGAAACGAACGCCTTTGCACATAGTTTTGCAAAATAGGTCATTGTCATTCTGTGCTAAATGAGATGATGGTACGCCTTTGCCCCCCAGTGGACCATAAGTAAACTGCATTGTCTCTTGTTTGTCTATGCTACAGGAGAGATGTGGATCTACAATGCTGAAAAAGCAGAATTCGGATGTTTGGTTTTCCAAGATGTTATTCAAAAGAAATGCTAATTGAATAATGCTTGGTAGTTCAGTATGCTCAACAGCAATGCTATTCTACAGTCAAGTACAGAGTGAAAAGAAGTGCTGTATAACCAGTGGGCTAGACTGGGAAAAGTGCATGGTGGTGTGTTAGGGATGCTGATATGTAAATCAGTAATGCTACACCATATATATTACTGTATGTATATATATATATATATATATATATATATATATATATATATATATATATATATATATATATATATATATATATATATATATATATATATATATATATATATGAAGAGTTCAGATGCAAAAGCCCCTAAGTGCCGTCTGAAATTTTCTTCTAGAATGATCATTTTTATAAAGCTTGTATATTTAAGTGATTTCACTTAAATGACAATTAATAGGTAATTTGCATTGCCATTTAAGTGAAATTATTGAACTTAAATATACGAGCTTGATAAAAATGATCATTCCAGAAGAAAATTTCAAATGGCACTTAGAGGCTTTTGCATCTGAACTCTTCATATATTACTATATATATATATATATATATATATATATATATATATATATATATATATATATATATACATATTATCTTATAAGATTATAATCTTTCTGATCGACAATCTACAATTTGTGGATTGTCCTGTTCATTTACTATATTGACATGGTTCTATATATACAGACTATGGAGACACTTTACATCTGACATGATTCCAACATGACAACCCATTCCTTCATTATGGCACAAAAAAAAAAAAACATCCTTAAATCATCCTCAATAAATGTAGGTGAGGCAAAAACTAAATTAAGAAACAACAACAAAAAAAATATTACAGTAAATGACATTTAGTAAATTCTTATGCTGACAAAAAAATATATAAAGATAAATATGAAAACTGTAACGCTAATATCCACAGAAGGCAAAGATGATGATAAGACCGAGATTAACAAGCCAACATGTGAGACAGTGTGTCTAAACACAAACAATACCAGACAAATGAACAGAACGAAGGGAGGAACTTAAATACACAGTGATGATTAATAAAAGACGAACAGAGCTTTGATTATTAATGTCCATGGCGACTGATTAGTGGCGGGAACTAGAACAAAGGAACACGTGATGTATGAAAACAAACTGAAAGTCCATGAAAACAAACTAACTTAACATAACTGTGACAGTACACCCCACTACAGCAAGGCACAACCTTGGGCTGTAAAAATGCGGAGAAGAGGGAGGGATGGAGGGGGGCGTGGATGAGGTGAAGAGATAGTGGCAGGACGAGGTAAAGGGATGGTGATGGCAGACGAGGCAAAGTGACGGTGATGGCAGACGAGGCAAAGTGATGGTGATGGCAGGACGACGATCCCCTGGCGGCAATGTTGGAGAAAGTCCATTAGCACAGACCTAGAGCTTGCCAGTGCCGACAGCCAACGGCAGAGTAGAGGGAGGGAGGAGGTAAGGTGGTATGGAGGCTGACAACAACAAGGCGATGACCGACAGAGACAAGGTCAATGGATCCACAGACGCAGACGGAGAACCGATGGAATCGAGCGACATCGCTGGCACTGGAGACCAAGGCGTACCAGAGTACCCAAGGGCTGAGGTGGAGCCCGTGTGATGGAGGACAGAGGCGACGGCGAGGGGAAGGAGGAACCTGCTGCAGCCGTAGCGGTGGAGGGACGGAGTGCAGCAGACGGCCCGCAAGTCCGTAACAGAAGTAGTCTAACGACTGGACGAGGGAACCCAGTGGAGCTGCAAGTCCGAGGGTTTCCGGTGGAGCCGAAGATAGGAGGAGCCAAGGCAGAGCCGACAGGTCGATAAGCCGAGATGGAGCAAAGAGATCCGAGGCCAGTGGCGGAGCCGTAGTCATAGCAAGGAGGACTGGCTGAGCTTCGTGGTGATGGCAGCAACAGAAATCTTGAAAGAATCACGGTAAATATAACACAGTCCATGAAGGTCGATGAAAATAAGTCATAGTTCATGGTGCTGTCTAGAAATAGCGATGATAAAGGTACCTGGTGGGATAGGGTGGGAGTCGCTAGCTCCTCACTGAAGTTTATCAGCCAGTCCTCATTGTCCATAGTCACTTCCCCCTTGTCCGCTGATGTTGTGGGCTCACACCCCTGGTAAGACTCATAGTGGAGCTCCACTTCTGGGGCAAGGGTCGGCTCTGTCCTCTTTCTCTCGGGCTCTGGCTGACACGTCGCAGTGAGTGGTAGCTCTCCGTCGAAGGTGGTGATTCGGGCTCTGGGTCTGGCTGTGTCCTGGATCAGGGCAATTAATTAGCCCTAATCCAGAACAGTGACTTCAGGGTCTCGTCGTTGAAAGGGCAGGTGACAGCGAGACAGTAAAACTCCTCAGAAAAGGATAAAAAATCGTGGTTCTTCTAAGCCAGGGATGGGCAACTTCGGTCCTGGAGGGCACTGTCCTACAGAGTTTAGCTTCAACCCTAATCAAACACACCTGAACAAGCTAATCAAGGTCCTCAGGATTACTAGAAAATTACAGGCAGGTGATTTTTTCAGGGTTAGAGCTAAACTCTGTAGGATAGTGGCCCTCCAGGACCGAAGTTGCCCATCCCTGTTCTAAGCCATGGCCGCAAACTTTTGCTGCGCAATTCATGGTCCAGTAATCTGTAAAGCTAATATCCAAAGAAGACGAAGAACTAGAACAAAGGAACACATGTGATGTGTGAAAACAAACTGAAAGTCAATGAAAACTACACTAACTAAACGTATCTGTGACAAAAACAAGACTCAGTATCTTACACGACTATAAGTTTCCTTTTCTGAATGTCTGTTACATGAACCACATGCATTTTAAATACCCATTTTATGGGTCAGTTTAATAACAAGAGGAGCCTCACCCTGACTTCTAATATAAGCATATTAATTGGTACACTGATTACAAACAATTACTTTAATAACACTTTAGTTGTTACATTCATTTTGAACCCATTTCTCAGCCTGATGAAATTGATGAAAACTACAGGTGTTGTCAAATTTCGACTCCCTGCCAAATGATTACCCTGGCACTATAGCCAATAATTATTCTTTTGAGGTAAAAGTCACTTCAACCATGCAATCAGAAAACTTACAAGTATGAAGATTTTTCGGATCAGAATCACATCCAAGCCGATCTCATGCAGACTTTGCTCGTTACCACCGATTAGAGCGTGTAATGTCTAGATTGATTTTTATCTGCAGGAGTATCATTCATGAAGCAATGCGCAATATGATATATGATTGAAGGTAAGGCAGCGTTTTTAGTCAAAGAAATTAATCTGCACGCTGCTATCCAGCATATCTATCTAATAATTCGACGGTCTAATAATTCACAGTAAAGGCGTGGCCGTCACACGGTCGCTAGTTTTGTTACACATTAAGCACCTCAAATTAAGCAAAGGATAACATCCTTGACTCACTACTGACAATTAGTTAATTCTGCTTCTCCATTAAGGCCGGATGAATGACGGGGATGAAATCCAAATGGCCCACTCCTCTAGTTAGCAGCTCTGTCTGGCAATCTCATAGTCGGTGATTTACATGGAATTATCCCACAGCTGGCCTAATCGGGTCAAAGACCTGTAGGCTGAAACGGTTCCCCATATACCTCAATGTATTAACACACTGTTAAACGATATTCACGCTTGAGTGAGAGCAGCGATCGGGTGGAGGGACCGCGATTAATTCTTTGATAAAAGGTCTGTGCGTTCGCAATTTAATGAGATTGCTCTTTGCCTTTGAAAGTGGCAGAATAATGTTTACTTTTGCACACATCAGTACACAATAATACTTTGTGTACAAACATGCCACAATCGGGGAGGAATGCGATGGCATACAACAACAGGCAATGATTTGCACAGTGCCGTGCCTGTGTCCTAAATGAATAGGGAAAAATTCCAAAATACAGTTTGTGACAATTGGTTAACCATAGGTGGCTTGATTGAAATTACTGCTGAATTCTCATATTTGACATTTCTTTCAGCTAAATATAGTGCGAGAATGTTGCACACCATAATGAAATCTGTGATAATGACAGGGTGCCAGGGATATAATAATATTAATACACAACACACGTATATTCTTTTCACACATCAACATTAAACTGCCTTGAAATACACCATTCAGAAGTAGTTAACCATACACTAGTTTTTTCATTCTGCTACACGAAGACCTGCACAGCAAACATGGCAGATTACAAATCTCAAGAAGGCATCTAAAATAGACTATTTCTAGAGTTAAGAGGACAAAATAGCAACAAGAACAGGGAAGGTTTGATTCCCAAGCAGCAAAATGATGAGCTTCGCTGTGTAGGTATACTGTCTGTCAGACAACATCTTATAGAGATAATAGCATTGCAGTGGAAAGTAAATGGAGTTTGTTAAAGCAGGTGACAGCGTGGGGTGACCTTATCAAAGTGTGATAAAGAGGAAATGGAGACAGAAATCAAAATAGCAGCGGAGAAGTGGCCCACCACAGCTGTTGCTCTCTGCACTGGATGCGGAGATGGCTTGGGATTTGTTTTTTTAGTTTTTGGCGATAGGGAGGGTTGTTATTTGTTACGGAGTGGAATGAAATGCTCTGTTGAAAAGTGCTAAAAATAATGCAACCCAGAACAATACATCAAACCAGAAGTGCAATTATAGGAGAGATTTTCAAATTTCAACTTCGTACATGCCATTATCAACATTATTAAACAACATAAATTAAACACAAAACCCCCACCAAATTACAATACAAACTGATTAAATGTATTATCATTTATTATGTTTTAATAGTCAATGTATTATTTATGTATTAATAAAGAATTTATTAAGTTAGAGTAAAAAAAAAAATATATATATATATATATATATATATATATATATATATATATATATATATATATATATATATACTGTATATATACAGTGCTATGCATAAGTTTAGACACCCATGCTAAAGTTGACTAAAAAGAGGAATAAAAAATCATCTTTTGGAAATTGAACTTAATGCCTTAATTTAAAAAATTAGGAAAAATCCAACCTTTAAGGACACCAATTTTCTTTGTGAATGAATAATGTATCATAAATAAATAAATGTTCTTCCTTAAAATACAGGGTGCATAAGTTTGGACACCCCTATGTTAAATTCCCATAGAGGCAGGCAGATTTTTATTTTTAAAGGCCAGTTACTTAGGATACTATGCATCCTGATAAAGTTCCCTTGGCCTTTGGAATTAAAATAGCCCCACATCATCACATAGCCTTCACCATACCTAGAGATTGGCATGGAGTACTTTCCATAAGATCATCTCTCATTGCAAATCAAACCAGCTATTAGGCTAACTGAAATAAAACCATGCCAAACTCTAGGTATGGTGAAGGCTATGTGATGATGTGGGGCTATTTTAAATCCAAAGGCCAAGGGAACTTTATCAGGATGCATAGTATCCTGGATCCATGAAGTAACTGGCCTTTAAAAATAAAAATCCGCCTGCCTCTATGGGAATTTAACATAGGGGTGTCCAAACTTATGCACCCTGTATTTTAAGGAAGAACATTTATTTATTTACGATACATTATTCATTCACAAAGAAAATTGGTGTCCTTAAAGGTTGGATTTTTCCTATTTTTTTAAATTAAGGCATTAAGTTCAGTTTCCAAAAGATGATTTTTTATTCCTCTTTTTAGTCAACTTTAGCATGGGTGTCTAAACTTATGCATAGCACTGTATATATATATTTGTAATAAATTATAAATTAGACATTTTATTTTTATTTTTACTTTTAGCCCTTTAAAACTATGAATACATTGAGTATATTGTAATATATAATTTAAAATAAAAATAAAGTTGTAATCAATGTGTTTTTCATGAAATAAACAACACATTGGTTATGTGTTATTTATTCTATAATGTGTTATTTAATCACAATAAATTATAAACTAAAATAAACAATTAAATAAAACAATTAATAATAAGAAAAACTAATAACATGTATAATTTATTATAAATAGCAGAATTTATTCTTATTGATAAATTAATTTTATTAAAGTAAAAAAAATAAAAACACTAATATGTTTTCCTATATTATTCTTATAAGTTTTATTATACATTTATTAAAACCACAACAAATACTTAAAGGGGTTTACAAATAGCATGTATTCCAGTGAAATGCTAAATCTAACCTTTAAAAACTGAGAAATGAGTTCTAATCCATTGCCTTCAGAACAAGCCCCGGGCGGTGAGTGACAAAGAGTACCTTGCCAGCTAGAAGAAAGTTTGAAGAACAGAGTCTCTTCCCTCACCTCTCACAGCAGATAGTGGGGTTAGATCTGCAGGCACTGTGGGATCGGCTTGACATAGACGGTAAACCAGTGGGAAGGAGGTATCACAGGAAAGGAGCTCTGAAAGAGGTGAGATAGTTCAGGCCTCCTTTCCTTCTGCTTGGTTGCTTAATCCAGACTTTACCCCTTACACCCAATAGTGTACGTTTATAAATGATGGGAGAAAACAGGGGACATGACTCGATGACCTATGTGTTCATAACAGACGGACAGCTTTCATAGGCAAAACAAAATTACAGCTTTCTTGACCCGCTATCAGTCTATGATTGATGGGTTCATTTTGTCTGTCGTCTGCAGTCAATTTTATCACTATAAAAAAATAAAACAGTACAAAATCCAAGTGTCTGTATGCGCAGACCGACTGCAGCGGCACTGACCTGCAAAAATAACCTTTCATGAGGTCTCACCAATTGTTTTTTTCATCCCGATTTTGAGAAGGTATTGTCTCCTTTGCCACATATCAAAAATCCTTTTTACTTTATACAGTGATGTTTTTTTGTTTTTTTGTTTTTTTTTACCAAACTCAGTTAAACAGAAATATTGCAAAAGGAATTTAGATTTAATGAGATTTGAATGTCAATGGGAAAAAGGACACACAAGTCCTGACACAAACACACACTTCCATCACAGCCCTCAGGTGCCAGTTAAGGTCAAAGCAAAGCCTGAGTCATTGCTGTGTCTTTATTACTATTTTATTGAGACAAAGACTAGAGAAAATTGGGACAGAAGGTCTAACTATAAATGTCAGCTGATGCTTCACTTCAATATAAGTTTTATAACCAGGACCGGACTGACTTTTACCAAATTTCCTACACCACAAGGAGTGGGTGATTTTAATCATGACTTTTATTTATCAATTTCTGCTTCTCAAGATCTGGAGGCACTGAAATCTCTGGGCATGTGTGTGTCAGCTTCTAACTGACTAACAATAAGACAAGTAGGAGGTTTGATGCAATTCCAATAAACAAATAATGAAATCATCAAACTATTACATTACAGAAAACAATCGCCGATATCGCACAACAAACAAAGAGAGACAAGGGCCAACAGCACCCAGATACAAGGAACAACATGAGAACACATGCCAGAAGATGTCAGTGTAGGGCAAGATAAATGGTCATGAAGAATCCGTCAGGAATACAAATGGCAAATTAAACCCCTCAGTATATCATTCTCGTATTATTCATCTGTAAACCCCAGTATGTCAAGATTTGTCCTTCTGATTATCTCAACTCTCTTCTGCAAACTCTCCCTTCTCCTCTGAGAACCATCAGAGACGGTGTCTTTGGCGAGCTGCTCGCGATTGATTATATGTCTGCTTTTAATGAATATGGGGATGATTAACAGTCCCATATCTCCCGTAATAAAAGAGAAGCTTGGTGTACACTGATAGATTGGAAGTTAAGCACAAGGGAGAAAGCAAAGGTAGCTCTGTGCTGTCATCTCCTCTGCCAACAGACTTCCACATAAAGCGGCACAGGGTTGCCAAAACAAGCCTGCTTCATTCATCAACAGCTCTAATTAGGTTGTCGAAAGCACTTATTACATTGAGAGCACAAACCGTTCAATCCTAATGGGAGTGAACGCTATTGATGGTGGCTACTGCAAATTCAGAATTATTAGAACTACAGATAATGCCAAATTGACTTGAATTTAACAAACCTGGCAACGCTTTCAGGACATAATTGTTAGCGTCATACAAAGAGAGCGCAAATTTTGAAAATCGGCTATCTCATCTTGTAATTAAAATTTTAGAGAGATATTATATCATGTTAGCTTATACACTTATGTTCTATTTATTTAAAACAGTGTACTTACAATTTCATGATATCTCACTCAAATTGTGTGCACATGGTTAAAAATGTTTTGTGAGACAAAAAAACTCAACACTTAAAAGTTAGCTGGTCTAACTTAAGAAATATTAAATATTAAATGAATTAAATAAATAATATTCAAATTAAGAGGAGTTCACACAGTGAACTTAAACTGTGTGAATCTCTAACATAACTGGAACAACAGGTGTTTCGCTTCACTCAAAAACAAACAAAATAGCTTTTAATTTCAAGATTAAGGGCTCCGTTCCAGTCCAAAATTGTCATGCCCTTCACTCGCTAACTTCACAATCATATTGCATTGTGGGACATATAGGTGTCTGACGTGTACATATGAAGTAGACTCGCTCCCTCTGTCAAAATCGAGGGAACGAGGGTTTGTCCATATAAACTTCCCTCGTCCACTTCACGAAGTGGAACGCACTTCAAAATGGCGGCAGGGATTCCCCCGAGGGGAAGTGCTTAGGGAAGTTAGCAAGTGCGTGTCTAAAAGTGGACTGGAACGTGAACTTACTCTCCTGTCCCATGAAAAACATGCTGAGAACTTGAAATACGCTGCCAAGTTTCAGATGATGCCTTCAAAATGAATAGTATAAAAACAAAAGGATTAAGTTAACTTTCAAGTGAACTGAATGTAGTGAAACCATAAATTGTTAAAATGTTAGAAGAATTGTGATGCTAAGAACAAGCAGTGAAGGTAAGTTTTAGAAGAGTAGCTTATTTAATTGGCTAAATCAGAGTTGAGAACACATTCTAATGTCAAAATGTCAACCTTGTAACGCAGTTGTAAAATAAATAAATAAAAGTACTGCAAAAGACAAAGCAGTATTCAGTTGCAAAAACAATGTTGTAAGCACACACACACAAAAAAAGAACCTCCTCTGGAACAGATTTTTAGCTGTACAAGAAAAAAGGTTTTTAAAAGTAAAACTCAAAGAAAAACAGAAGGGCAACAAGGTTCACAA
>NC_138243.1:20109857-20237357 GCF_964197995.2 Scardinius erythrophthalmus
TACTACTTCAGCATTTTTTCAGGAAGCGCAATGTGTTTTCATGGTTTCTATTGACAGATGAGGGTAGGGGGGATATCACATCGTTGACAGTACTATATTAAACATAACTGAATCAAAACTGGACTTAAGCTAAATAATGACACTATTATCTTATATAGAGCTGCTGTATCGTTGACTTGAGTTAGCTTCATAATTGAAGAACTTTGCAACATTATACTGTTATTTCCTCATTTATGAATGTGCTGCTTTGAAGCAATCTGTATTGTATAAAGCATAAAGCATGTAAAAGTGTTTCAAACTATCCAAACACACATATCCTGCATATATTTACATTTTAATTGAGCAAAGGTTCTGAAAATAACAGATGGCAAACGTTGCTGGAGTAGGGTTGGTCAGTAGTTAAGTAGGTCAATAGTTATCTATGAGATATTCTGTGAATCTACTGAAAGAAACAATACACCATTGTTTGGACTGAATAAGGGCTCATTTCATCCCAGATGTTGAATGATGCAGCTTTTGTGATCAATGCATTATATTCTATTTGTGGATCTCATAAGAGCACATCGCATTGAAGGAGCAATCAAACCGGCTTATCTTTAATAAATGCGCTGGTGTCTACCAGAATTACCTGCATTACTATCTAATAGCCAGGGACCCCTTTGAGAAATTAAATAAGCTCCTGCAGGACCCGAAAAGCATATTAATAATGTATCACTCTTAGTAAACATGAGTTGAGTTTGACTGCAGAGCACTGCAGAATTCAGCTGTACATTAATTTATATTCCTTTACAGTTCACCAGTTCTGCTAAAGTGCCTTTTAGCATCCCTAAAGAAATGTGATGTCAGCTCTGAGAAGACTGTGTTCGTGACAGAGGTTTAAGAAGTGTTCCTTAGTGTTCCCAGTTCTTGGAGATGACAGAGCACCTGTGCACCTGTGAACTTAGGTCTTCCATTATGGATGACTATGACAAGAATATTTTTTCCCCCACAGAGCCTGTGTCTGGACAGTATCTGGAACAAATCACATTGGATTATAATTTCAAGTAAATTAGCTTTAAACTGGAATATTTGTTCCAGTTTAAGGCCACCCACGCAATCTTATTCCTAAATGGCAGCACCTCCACTAGATTTGACAAGTGCGATCACAGCGGAACGTTCAAATCTGTATTGCCGCTAATTCAAATGATCACAGAAGAAGTTGGATAAAGGATTATGGTTCGGATATAAACACTGATGTCTACGGTATAGTCAAAATAGAGTAAATCAGCTTCTGAATGTAACTTGACACTTCAAATAAAGATTGCATCATTTCTGTTGCTACACCAGTAGGTGGCGACAAGTGACTGTTAAAAATGTTTTTGTCATTGAATCATTCATGAGATTAACATATAATTCAAGTTAATTCAATATTTGTAAATAGACTGCAGCAATCAGAACCTTATTTTGTTTAGTTGTCTATTCAGAATTGTTGTCTATATCGAGTCCTGGGCTTTTTGTCATTGTCTGCCCTCATGATTGTGTGATTTCATTAATCCGTGTGTGATTACCCTTGTTAAAGTCTGCCTATTTAATCCCTGTGTTTTCATTCTCACTTTGTGAAGCAGAGCCGGATTATCCATAAGGGCACTTGAGCCAGTGCCCAGGGGCACCAACCATTCACAATCACTAGGGGGGCACCACATGACACAAGCTTTAAAAATATTTTTCGTAAATTGTTATATTATTGACTTGAAATATTTTGAAAGACCACACATAACTCGTTTATGAACACTAATTTAACAAAAATAATAATAATAAATTATAAATAAAGATTACATGACCACTATCACTCCCCCCCTCCCTCCCCAATCTGTCAGAGTTGAGTTGGCCCACAACAAGTACGCGCAAATGTGTCATTTTTTTTTAACGGCTACAGAAAATGAATCTAAATCCAAAATGGACAGATGTCAATTGAGTGGTTTTGCAGTTGTTATATATGTGTTAAAGATTATCCCATGTGCCCTGCTATAGTACAAAAATTAAATAAATATAAAACTAGTTCCTTATGTATTATACAATAAACTTGCTCAACTGTCCTGAAATGTTAAAAGTGCTGTCTGTAAGAATGTCAGCTAGTGGTCGAAATAGGTACTGCAGCCTTAATTCAAAATATCAGAGATCGCGTGTTTGTTGTTTGCCCCACCCCCTCCTCCTCAGACGCTCACACGGGTTGCCAGTTTGAGGACACGCAACAGGAACGAGCGCAATTGACAATGAAAGCCGAGGGGCACACTGTTGATGAGTTGATTTATCCGCGTTTTAATATGCTCTCCTTCATTGAGATTTTTAGATGGATATCGAGGCTTTTTAGGTTGTGTGGAATCTGCAATCTCTAAACCAGATTGTTTGCTCGTTTCCAAGGCTGCTATACTCTGTGTTTCCTGCCAACTGGCATCGCGGGGTGGCGAAATACTATTGGGTGTACAGGCAGTGGGCGAGATCACACAGACCAAAACAAAAACCGACTGAAAACAAGACAATGTCAAATAAAAAGTAAAATAACTGGCTGTAGAACTGTTTTTCAGAGAAACGAGTATGTGAACTTAGCATGTTTCCTAAATATCTGCAAACATATTATGGTATTTCATGTTCTAGTAGAGTACAAAAAGTATCATACAGCACATTTAAGCTTGATTTGTTGCATTTACTTAGTCCTATGTGATTTACATTAGGATAAGATGGAAAAGTACAAAAAATTGTCTTATTTTCCAAATAACTATATAAACATTCTTAAGATACATTTATTCAAGAAGCCAAATTGCAGAAGATATTAAAGGGGTCATATAATGGTACATGCACTTTTACAAGTTGATTGTACTGAAATGTGTGTTGGCAGTGCCTGTACACAACCATCATAAAATGATAAAAATCCATCCAGTTTTTTTTTTTATCTTCTTATATGTTTTCCCCCGTCTCAAATCGAGCCGTCACAAAATCGACGCCCCTCCCACGATTGTTGATTGACAGCAGCGTTTCAACACAGACCCGCCCTTGCTCGTGAGCGAGCTGTCAATCATAATCCGCGCGGACCGGCGCGGTCATTGCTGATACGCGGGAGCACTGTCTATGAGCAGAATGGCGTCTAAGCGATTGTGGTGTTCTGTTCTTGGGTGTAATAAGGAGCACAGCAGTCATTTTGATGTTCATAAATCCGAACCGCTGAGGACGCAGTGGCTGAGTTTGTTTTCGAAGGGAATATTCCCCATGATCAACGTCCATGCTTTCATGTTTGCGCGAATCATTTCACACACCAGACTGCTTTACAAACGAGGTCAATATAAAGCTGGTTTTGCTAAGAAGCTGCTCCTGAAAAAAGGATCGGTACCAACTATTCGTGTTCCTGCTGCACCTCCAGAAGAAGTGAGTGTAACGTTTTATTAACCTTTATATTAATATTCATATTAATCTTTGCAAATCGCTTGCTGCACGCTTCACGATGAATGCGGCTGTTTACACTCAAGGTACATTACAGCATGTTTTCTATGTACGACGTTCTCAATATAATTCATAATCCCACGGTTATAATTAACAACACGTTATGGTTATTGTGTTATTGTGTTACGGTGTACGCACAGAACAGAGGGGTGGGGTGAGCAAAGCTCATTATCATTTAAAGACACATGCACTTAAACGGCGTGCTGAAAACAGAGCTGTTTTTGACCAGGTAAAATTAGTGTTTTCTTACAATACTAATGAGAATTTTTAATTAAAGTATATTACAGACTTTTAATTTAGACCCTAAAGAATCATATTAGCTTGTACAAAAATGGCATTATATGACCCCTTTAACCTTGTTTTTAGAGTGTCTTAGATTAGTTTTAGTTTTTTTTTACCCAATTGGCAAATAGAATTTTCTTGTTGTCAGCATGAATCTAAAATAATTTAAAGTTATGCAAAAAATATATAAATTTGCTCCAACTAAATTCATAAAAAGATATTACTTTATATACATGCATATAAAGCTTGAAATGATTGGAAGCTTGCAGTTTCAAAGAAATAAAAACATGGTTCTGTTGTGTATAGTTAAAGCATGTAGTTAAATTTCGAGACATCAACCACACTGTAATTTGCGTTAAAAAGAAAGTGCACGGAATACAATAACAATTTTGCACAATGGCTGTATAAATACAGGCCAGCTTCTTGCAGCGCTTGCAAATATTTAAAATATGGACAATGCCTTACATTTACATTAATTACATATAATTTGGATAAAAACAGATAAGAGACAAAGAAACAAGCCTTAGTATAAAAAGAAATGCAGTGTCTTGTACCTCATCTTGATGACACTGAGAATCAGAGGGAAAAAGAAGCTACCTAAAGAAATTATGGTGTATCTTCCTCCAATCAAGTAAAATTCCTCGCTGTGAGGTCAGGAGTTAAACGTGTCGGTTCTACTGCCTCGGTTTAGGTAGTTACGCTCTGCCTTCTGTCTGCAGGGTGTTTAGAGAACAACGTTGCACCCCTTTCACAGCCCTCTCTCTACAGGCCCATCTGCTCTGCCATGCCACGTTCAGCTTGAAAAATACTCAATCTACCGTTGCTCTTTTTATGCAGAGTTTTGTCTTTTTGCCATGTGTCTGGAGGGCTGGAAAGGGTGGTAGATAGACCAACATAAAACACCGCCAATACACGACATCAAAACTTCTTTAGTGGCAGTACTGTATATTAAGATCAGTGGTTCTCAACTGGTTGGTCACTGGTCTGTTCTTTGAGGATCACAATTGGGAAAATAGTTCTAAATGCTCAAATGAACTACAATGGTTGCAATATAAATTGGCTTATCAACTTGAAAAAAGGTGGAAAAAACCCTTTCTGTATCTTTAGTTGCTGATCAGAGGCAGTGCAACCATTCAAACACCATTGTACTGTATAACTATACTGTATTTTGGTGCAAGCTCATATGTAACTTAGAACCAAGTCAAATGAGACAAATGTCTCCTCTCCACCAGTAAGCTGGTGTGTGGTGGGCGTTCTGGTGCAATACGGCTGCTGTCACATCATCCAGGTGGATGCTGCACATTGGTGGTGGTTGAGGAGATTCCCCCCTCTTCCATTTGTGAAAGCGCTTTGAGTAACCAGAAAAGCACTACTGTATATAAAATGTAACAATTATAATTATTATTATAAATGGCAACATGGACAGGTTACATTTGTTATATCTCTCACAAATCTTAAAATGAATTTCCAGTTTTCATCCTGTACATTGTCTAAACTCATTTGTAGCATTTAAAATGATTGATTATTAACAAAACATTGATTTTAGATATTTATTTTTAATTTATTAAGACAAAATAGTACCAGTTATCAGTTATGAGCCAATAACATGAAAATAACCATTTTAATTAATTTAGGATGAGTGGATCCCTAAACAAAATGCAAGGTAAAAGAATTTTGACCCATTATGGCTTATTGGTTTGTGTATAAACTGTATTCTGATCAAAAGTTTAGATTACAATAATATACAGTGATTACTGACAGAGATCCAAGCTATAAGTCAAGTCAGATGAGACACATTCCACTCTCCTGGCAGCAGAAGAATGTGTATGGTGCCATCAAGAGTGATGAGAAAAGATAACATCATTATTTGAAATGGCATGAGACATGCAAGCCACCTGGAGTTGAATCGTCCTCGTTGATGCCACACACGGTGGGTGGGTGCTGTGTGAATGTGTGCAGTGGTCCATGAGTTAGCCACTCATTAGATGGGTGGTTTGGCAGATAGAGGTATTTGCGTTATTTGCGTGCACTCTGTCCCGCTGTGTAATTTGAGGATGTAATTGGTGCTGGTTGATTCTGTGCACTCTATCCTGAGAAGCCATCTTTTCCACTAGCTTACAATCAAGCACCTATACCAATAGTTGAAAGCATCTGCTTGAAACCACTAAAAAAGTTTGCAACATTTTTATTTATTTTTGTAGAAATCAAATTTAGTGCAAGTATCAGGGTTAGACTGGGGTCTTGCTCAAGGTCACAACCAGCCCAGGTCTTGAACCACTATCCGCAGTGGTTTTGCACATTTTTTCTGACAGTGTACAGTTGTCTTGTAATCTGTCAGACTTGAGCTCAGCTATCAAAACACAATCTAATGACAGCTTCAGCGTCTTTTCACTGTCAGATTCACAAACATGTTATTTTTCCACAAGATACAAGAGTGGTCTGAAAAGTTGGTCTGTGGCACATTTCATGCAAACTCACTTTCTCATGGCACAAAAAGAGGTTCTTCAACTTTCAAAAAGGAGTAGAAAACACGCTACATATCTGTTTGTTGTCAACGGCCGAACACTATGTCTAAGAATATGTAAACAGAATGTGTAAAACCGGGTGCACACTGTGCATTTATAATAGTCCTTTACGATTGTTGCTTGTCAGACTGTTCGAACATGATGCTCGCTGTAAGCCATATCAGTTGTCATTAATGTCAGACTGTATGAGTACGACAGTCAAGACGCGTTAAAAAAAGGATGCGCGCAAGAAAACGTGTCCGGAGTTTTACATCATCAATCAATGACACGTTCGGTGACAGTGAGCTGCTTTACATGCGGGATTGAAATGGTGGCTAACTGTGATGGCCAAACCTGTGGCCAGTGCCACACATTGATAAGGGCAACTCACATTCATTCATTCCCCTCGCATTCATTCCACTATACATTCATTCACATGCTGATAAAGTTATTTTCTTCCTCTTTATCTATCGTTTATAATTGGATTTAAGGTTTAATAATCACATGATTTAAGGAAGAGTCATGGTGCAAAGGACCCTAGGTTGATTTTACTCCGAATCATCCCTTTAAAGAGACAGCAGCCAATAAAGCTTACTGTCAGTAAAGTTAATCAAAGAACAAAGGTAACAGAGAAAATTACTCACTGCTCTTGACTAAAGAAGTTTTGTAGCTTTTTAATAAGGATTAGTTTATATTTAATTTATAATTTATGCAGTGCAGACTGTTTGATAACTTTATTCATAACTTTATATATGTCCTATAGGCCTACCTGTTACAGCACAGGTAAATATGACATTTTTTACTATTGTACTTTTGAGACAAATAACAAGTTTGTAGTAATGCAAAGATGTTAATATTTAATTTGGTAAAAAAATATTATTTTAATTAAAAAAAAGTGCATTTAGTTGTTGTTTCCAGTTTGAGTTGAGAAATACACATTTCAGCATTATCACTAATCTGTGTGTGCATTTTACTTGAGAACCAAGCAAGTTGACTGATGAAACCATTTGTTTATTATATCGCTTTCGCAATCGCAATATTGACCTCAATAATCGCAACATGACATTTTCCCCAAATCGTGCAGCCCTTGTTCCCATAACTCCCAAGAGCGGCGCACATTTAAAATTCCACTTGAATCCTATTCTGAATGCTCTGTGCCTCCCATGCACTCATAGTACATTCTTTTTTGAGTCATATTCTTTTTTCTGTTACATCTAGCTATAGCTCAGAGAAAGAAACAGCAGCGAACATGAAGGCAGAGGTCGGGCAGTCCTTCCTCAAAGCCATTTTGCTTGTTTCAACCGAGTCTTAAGGCAATTTTAGAAGGTCTCTTTTTATTTGTCCAGCCTAATGAATCAATGCTTTTCCAAAGCATTGGCAGCACGCTACAGCTGGTGGTGCAGTACCAGTGACCCTGATGTGAGTCGGGCAAGGTCTTCAGTCAGAGGTCTTTGCAGGTATCTGTCCAGCATAATTAATCAAAATATACAACTATAGGGAAACAACATATGCAATTCTAAAGATTAAACATTTAGTTTAAACAACCCAACCTGCATCGAGATCATTTGAGTATTGCAAATGCAACTGAGGCGTTGAAATCGAAAATGTATGGCCTCATTATGTCACAGAAACTCACTTTTCCAATTCACATTAATTAAAAGGAATCTGGATTCAGAGCAAGTAGCGCACCCCAGCTAGCTCCTGTTCCTTCCCTGAGGGGACGCAACTGACTGACATGGTGCATGTGTTTCCCTGCTGCTTGAAATGATGAACAAGGCCAGATAAATTCAAAAAGTACAGATCACTTTGCACTTACTCAAATATTTCATAGTAAAACGTTTTTTTTTACCACATTTCAATGAGCATTCGAGAGAAAGGCAAAATGCAATTCCCTTTGCTTGAGCACCTCTGCCTCGTTATGCATTCACGAGGCATATTGAGCTATGGAAATAATAAAGGAGATCTGAAGACCTTTAGTTGAACACTTTGTGTGTCTAAAATTCTAATTTGAATACAGATTACTTGAACATTTCTTTTCCACATGCTTTATTCCAGCCACATAAAAGAGTAAATATTTTCAAGGTTTGTTAAAGGTGAACGACACTGATATTTATGTTTGTATTAGTTTGCATGGATGCATTTTTTTTCCCATTTGAATGGAAATTTACATACAAACAGAGCATTTAGTGGATAGACTCAGCTATTCTGTAACATCCGTAGGGCAGACAGGGGTCAGGAACTTTGTTAAAGGCAGAATACTAGTATGAGGACTTTTTTTTTTTCTCTCTTCACCAGCTGATTTAAACACTGTCAGCACTCCAGCGCTGAAGATCAAATCAATGACCTTCCGAGCACTGGGTTCCATCTTCACCGTGATTCTCCAGTAGACACTGATCATGTGACCCTAATAGCTCATTCCCCTCTTTAACCCTCCCTGCAGACATAAGACAGTATGTCGATCAATATAAGTGTGTTTCTATGTGTATTTATGTTTTTCTCTACAGCTGCAGCATTTTTCATGAAAAAAAAAAAAAACATGAAAGCAACCTTAGTCAATGATTTACTTACACCATTATTTACATGAGTACAATCAGTTTGAGAGTTACGTGAACATCTGGATGTTCCAAATTTGAGATAAAAATCATTCCCTTAGTTGGCAGTTACCAAATGAAACGTGTTTGCAGATTGAAAGGTTGGTGTGAAAATTACACTTCAATTTGGAATTGAACAGCATCCGCCTGTGAGTTAGAGATTTGTACAGTTCCATCACTGCATACAGATGGTGCTAACAAGATCTTAGTCTGATTATCATATGGTTTGGGAGTTAGAAAAATGTTTAATTCTGTACAGTTATAATGTTGCAATGCTAAATTAATCCACATATGCTCTTGATAAGATAGGAGAGAGGAAAGGAAATTGAAAAGGGGGAAAAATACAGGAAATAGAAAAAGGAAAAGGATGAAAGAGAGTGGGATACAGAAAAGGGAAACAAAAACACAGGAAAAGGGGAAGGAAAAAGAAAATCTAAACCAAAAAAAAAACAGGATGAAAAACAAAAAAGGAACAGGAACAAATACAGTGCTATGCATAAGTTTAGACACCCATGCTAAAGTTGACTAAAAAGAGGAATAAAAAATAGCCCCACATCATCACATAGCCTTCACCATACCTAGAGATTGGCATGGAGTACTTTCCATAAAATCATCTCTCAATGCAAATCAAACCAGCTATTAGGCTAACTGAAATAAAACCATGCCAAACTCTAGGTATGGTGAAGGTTATGTGATGATGTGGGGCTATTTTAAATCCAAAGGCCAAGGGAACTTTATCAGGATGCATAGTATCCTGGATCCATGAAGTAACTGGCCTTTAAAAATAAAAATCCGCCTGCCTCTATGGGAATTTAACATAGGGGTGTCCAAACTTATTCACCCAGTATTTTAAGGAAGAACATTTATTTATTTACGATACATTATTCATTCACAAAGAAAATTGGTGTCCTTAAAGGTTGGATTTTTCCTAATTTTTTTAATTAAGGCATTAAGTTCAATTTCCAAAAGATGATTTTTTATTCCTCTTTTTAGTCAACTTTAGCATGGGTGTCTAAACTTATGCATAGCACTGTATATTAAATAGAAAATGATAAACAAAGGTAGAGGAAAAAGGAAATCAGAAAAAAAACTAGACAAAAGAAAAGGAAATAAAAAAATAATAAAAGAAATAATAAAATAAAAATATAGGGGAAAGGAAACCAAACAAAAGCAAATTAAAAAGAAAAGGGAAAATAATCCAAAAAACAAACAAAAGTAGGAAAATGAAAATAAGAGAAACCAGGAAACGAAAAGGAAATTATAAGGAAAGACAATGAAAATGAAAACAAAAGGAAAAGGAGGAAAGAATCCTTGAACAATGCTTTGAAATAGTAAGATAACTGTTCATAACTCCTAACACATTACTGTTTTAAAAGAAAACGTGTGAAATTTGAGGGCAACAATCTGACCTACATCCCTTGTGATTAGACTGTGAAATCAAGCAATGAACGAGTTGAATCTTAATTAAGTGTAGGACATTATGAGTAGCATTTTACATGCTGTATTTCATAAACTATAAACAAGACAAAGGAAAACAGCATTATAACAATCCCCTGACAATGCAACAGATGACTCCATTTGTGCCTCATTATATAGTGATTGTTTAGGGCTAAAACAAACCCAAACAAAAAGGAGCCAATGACATTGCCCACTGGAAGATGTTCCTTTTTAGAACGATGACATCAAACGTTGTGCAGATTGCCCTGGAAAAATAGCTTTCCTCCAATCACAACGGCCTTTTGTGTAGTCTCTCTGACAGAATACCCAAGAGCAATGAAACACTAAATGTAAACTGACAGCTGTAGGAATAAAGGATCAGCTGCACTCACTGATTGGGCGAAAACTGACCTCTCTTTTTCATTTATTCATTTAACAGTGAACGTAATAGCAAGACTATAGAAAACATGCTTCCATGCACTTAATGACAGCAACAGAAACAAACGTTTTGGTTGAAAGAGGCAGTGAGGGGCATGATGGAGATTGCCCGAGTGCACTGATTTTAAAGGGGTCATATAATGGTACATGCACTTTTACAAGTTGATTGTACTGAAATGTGTGTTGGCAGTGCCTGTACACAACCATCATAAAATGATAAAAATCCATCCAGTGGTTTTTTTTTAATCTCCTTATATGTTTGAACCTCTCTGAAATCAAGCCGTTCGACCGTGTGACGTCACACGGTCGGATGCCCCTCCCACGATTGTGATTGACAGCTGCAGCGTTTCAACACACACCCGCCCTCGCTCATGAGCGAGCTGTCAATCATAGTCCGCGCGTCATTGTTGATACCCTCACTGGAGCGCTGTCTATGAGCATAATGGCGTCTGCGATTGTTCTTCGGTGTAATAAGGAACACAGCAGTCATTTGAATGTTCCTAAATCTGAGCCATTGAAGATGCAGTGGCTGAGTGGCAAACCTTGCTGCACGCTTCAAGATGAATGCATCTAAGGTTTACACTCCGGGTACATTACGGCATGTTTTCTATGTACGACGTTCTCAATATAATTCATAATCCCACGTTTATAATGAACAACGCGTGGTTATTGTGTTAGAATTGGTGTACGCACAGAACAGAGGGGCGGGGTGAGCAAAGCTCATTATCATTTAAAGCTGGGCGTGCTGAAAACAGAGCTGTTTTTGAGCAGGTAAAATTAGTGTTTTCTTACAATACTAATGAGAATTTTTAATTAAAGTATATTACAAACTTTTAATTTAGACCCTAAAGAATCATATTAGCTTGTACAAAAATGGCATTATATGACCCCTTTAAACAGGACCAAACAAATAGCCTGAGCATCATTTTTTTTAACATATAATAAGTAAAAGATAATCTGCATCAATTCTACACCCACGAACAGAAAAGAAAAGAGAAAGAAAAATAAATAAATTATTTGTACCAATTGTTTGTACCATTTTTAATTAAAACATTTTATGGATATGTTAATATAATAATTTAATATTTTCACATTTACTTTTTAATTATTAATTAAAATTTTAAACTGACTTTCATCTGATGAGCAAATGTTTTTTTTTTTTTATATATATATTATTGTCTTGATATTTGATTTAACTAATTAACTGATGCACTGTCAGTCCAAAATATACATTGAGTATAGCAACTGTTCAGACCCGATTTGTGTGTCCCATTCCGCTCTTTCGTTTTCCGGGATATGGTAATGACGTTGCGTTGGTAGGTAGGCTATACAACTAAAACAACAACATCAACATGGAGGGATTTGCAATGCAGATGTTGTCTTGTTTACAACATGACAATGTGTATAGCCGCGGCGCTGGACTACTGCATTATGAGGCAGTGGCAGAAACGTAGGAGGCTGGTATGCGTGGCTTTATTCTATGCTGTCGTCTCCTAACAACATCTGCTGTTTAGATTGTATGTGCTGTGAGAAAGTTACATAAACCACACAAAATCCGATGAGAGCCGTCAAGACTGAGGGTGCATTCACATTTGTAGTTCGGTTCGCTTGGTTTGTTTGGTCCGGACCAAAAAAAAAAAAACATTTAGTCCTGATCCGCTTATCGTTTAGATTGCCATTATCACTGAACGAACCTATCCGAACTTAAAGGCATAAGCCCCGGACACACCAAGCCGACGGTCGGCCGTCGGGCAGTTTTTGTGCGTCGGCCGACTAAAGCCTGGAACACACCAAGCCGAAAAAGCTGCTCTTGAACACACAGAGAGAACTACTGCTGACTGTTAGCTAGGATGCGCGTTCTGCACCTGCGTGTGAATGAGACAATGTCTTATTTCTGCAGATATATACGTCTATATTCGCCATTCAAAAAGGGAAACCCACGCTGCAGGCTGCAGATACACAAACCGTAAACAAAGAAGCGCGTGCTTACCGTTTTGAATATCAATCCTGCTGAACACTGTTTATTCAGCCCGTTCTCATCCTAGGGTGTCATATATTGACGCTTTTGACATTTCGTCGACATCGAACGCACATGGCAACCTTTAGCGTCAATATGAGATGCAGATAGAAATGGGCCAGAAGGCGCCTCCTAGCGGTCTAACCCTAACCCTACACTAGACCTAAACCTACCCATAACCGAACAAATCTCTGTGCGTGTCATATTGACGCTAAAGGGTGCCATGTGCATTCGATGTCGACGAAATTTCAAAAGCGTCAGTATATGACGCCCAAGGATGAGAATGCGTTGGTTTATTCTACTCCGTTTGTGTTAATATTGAAATATTCACCAAGGAACACTCAGGTAAGATGACATAACATTAGAACAGCCTTCTATCTGGACCGTTTTGACTTCTTTGCTCGTTGTTTTGCTATGTTTTGCTCTCGTGCACTGACTCATTCACTAAGCTGAACAACAGCCAATCAGAGTTCCCTCTTTCACCGACGGCCCCACGCCGATTCAACATGTCGAATCGGACGGAAAAAATGCAGTCGAGGACCAATTGTAGCCGACGGTGAGGAAACGTGCGGAACACACTGAGAAAACTGATCAGCCGACAAAAACTGCCTGATGGCCGATCGTCGAAATGGTGTGTTCCAGGCTTAAAGGTGCTCTAAGCGATGTCACGTGTTTTTTAGGCCAAAACATTTTTTGTCACATACAGCAAACATCTCCTCACTATCCGCTAGCTGCCTGTCCCCTGAACACACTGTAAAAAAAACGTGGTCTCAACAAACAGTGAATAACTGGCAAGAAGTATTTGAGGGTGGGGCTTGGGGGGTTAGTGCGCGTACACATGAAGGGGGTGTGGAGGAGAGAGAAGCATGAAGAGGGAAAGTTTGAATTATGGCCGACACACGACCAAAGAGACAACGTTCCGATGAACAAATTGCGATCAATCTCTATTGTAAATGATCAAGCAAATTCACAGTAGGGCGACAATTTGTGTGAATGATTGTTTTCACCCACTGTTTGTTATGAATTTGAATGTTCATTTATAGGCTATTGACAACTTTGACTAAATTTGTTTACGACGCCGCCATTGTTAATGCTCACTGGGAAACGCGAAGCTAACGTTATCATGCTATTATTGCGTCCTTGTATGGGAGCTATAGTTATAACCTCAGGTGGTGAAACGATTTTAAGATAATGTTTCTCTTTTTCTGCATTCTGTTCTGCAATATATAAAAGCATTTATCTAACTTGGCGACATTACACATTGAATGAAGTATCAGTAAAACTCAACTTTGTTGTTTGTAGTGACTACTTTGACTTTCCTTTATGCCGGAAGGGAGGGGAGGAGGGAGGAGACGGGATGAGAAGGGAGGGTTTAGCTAGCCTCTGTTTTGTTTGACAACAATTCGAACGTCAACAAGAAGTTACGTCTCCCGACATCGCTTAGAGCACCTTTAAGTTTTCTCAGTGTGTTTGTTTCATGGTGTCATGGGATAGTAAAGTGTCCATCGAAACACACACCTGGGTACTTTTCGTCTGATACTGTTTTATGAATACTATGAATTCAGACATACTACGTGGCTCACATATATCGTATGAAAGTATGCAGCGAAATAAATCTCAGATGTCACTGGACGACCAGCTGAAGCTTTTTGTTAACATATGGAAAAGCTGCAACTAACGAATGCCCGAGGGCTATGTGTGGACAGCTTGTAAGCATTAACCAGACACATTAATTCAACATCAAATTCAACAACCCTCAATATCAGAATAAATGAATGGTTGCAAAAATATATTGAATTTTATTGAAATATGCCAGGAGAAATAAACACATCAGCAACAACAAGGTGACTTTCATGGTGTTTTTGTCCATGCAACGATTTTAATCAGCATGTATATATTGTTGTGGTTTAATACGATTTTTAATAGGACTTACAGAGAGATGTTTGCATGGTCTTTGTGGATGAAATATCAGTTGACAGAAATGGCAAAGTATTTGCAGGCCACATGCAAGTATTTAATCTGGCAACCGCTGGTTTCTTCTTTCCAGTGCCAGTGACCTAACATCTCTTACTGTCCTTGAATTCTGTGGCAGATGTTTTCAAATGTAAACTTTCCCAACAAAAATCATTTTGTTAATCAATATTTTTTTTCTTTTCTTCTTTTGTTAGATTTATGATTAAATAAATAAATAAAAACTTAAAGACAGACAAATACAATTAAACATGCAGACATTCTCTGAAATAAAGCTTATACAATTATGTTTTTTTTTTAAATTACCTTGTTTTAAGACAAATAGACAAATACAGTATCTTGAAATATATATTTTTTGCAGTGTAGAACTAATGTTTATTTTGTTTCTACAGTATATGCATTTCTCTGTATTGGTGGCATTTGTCTATGATTCAGGAGTATAAACAAAATACGACACAAATATTCATATTAATAACTAGCCATGATTCAGGAGCATTAACAAAATATGATTCATGAGTATTAATAAAACATCAAAAATAATTTGCATTAATAATGTCTTAAAGACCATACAGTTTTAAAGCGTCTACCACTATACTTCCTTCTGTTGAATTGGCTTATCTGC
This sequence comes from Scardinius erythrophthalmus, assembly GCF_964197995.2. Classification (NCBI taxonomy): domain Eukaryota; kingdom Metazoa; phylum Chordata; class Actinopteri; order Cypriniformes; family Leuciscidae; genus Scardinius; species Scardinius erythrophthalmus. The sequence continues at coordinate 20,125,194 of NC_138243.1, forward strand.
ATGGAGCTAAACTTGTGAAAATCTGGAAAGGCAGACAGCCACACACTGGGTGCATTATCTGCAAACAATTCTTCAAAATTGCTTTAACCTCCACAAGAGCAGAAACTGTCCAGCCCAAGCTGTGGCCTACTGAGTAGATTGGGCAACAAATGACCAGAGCTCAACAAACCATGCCACTCTTGAAGGGCACAGGGCTCTCGTGATGGCATATGGACACCAGGCTCTGCGGCAAGCCAGCCTGCCTCCCCTGCATCCCCCTCCCCTCCAGGCCTGGACTGTGCAAGGATGAGTGAACAAATGTTTATCTGTCTATAGTAGGTATGAGGCTGGGGCAATAGCTTTTTTTTTTTTTTTGCTGAGCTTTTCGAATTGCCACTTATGTGCACATAAAACATACATGCACATGCTGAGTTGAGTCAGAGAAAAGGACGGATGAATCTGTCATGAGGCACTCACCACCTCTGGCAAGGTCACACAAACATTATTTTAAATGACAGCCCAGTTGAACAGGGGCATTAGATAACACTCTTAGAGCATACCAACTACCCCAGGATGTCCTCGCATGATAGACCCAGCACATACAATAGAAAATGTAAAATTTAAACTGCACTGTGCTTTAGTTGTTTTTCATTATTAAAAAATTAAACTAGCTGTGTTCCTTGAATACTAAACCAGTACTAAACAACCGAAGCAAACTTGTCCTCTAGTGTTTTATTATTAAAGGAACACTCCACCGTTTTTTTAAATAGGGCTTATTCACCTTCTTAGATAGGTGGGCAAATGCATTTTTGTCTCAGTGCATGCATTGTTTTAGTTTGACAGGGTCGGCGCTAGCTTAGCTTAGCATAATGAATGGAATCCTTTGTTGCCAGCTAGCATGTCCTGAGTAAAAGTGATATAAAAAAAAAACACCTAATTACTTCTTGTGGCCTGCGTATTCACAACAAGTACAAATAGTGATGCAGATTAACACTAGGCGATTTCCTAGGCAGATATTGACTTATATATTAAGGACTATATTAGGGGGAAGCACAGGTGAAGCACTGCTACTTGGGCGTGATATCTCTGCGCCCAAGTAGCAGTGCTTCGCCTGTGCTTCCCCCTAATATAGTCCCAAGTCAATATCTGCATAGGAAATCGCCTAGTGTTAATCTGCATCGCTATTTGTACTTGTTGTGAATACGCAGGCCACAAGAAGTAATTAGGTGGGTTTTTTTAATTTTGTATATCACTTTTACTCAGGACATGCTAGCTGGCAACAAAGGATTCCATTCATTATGCTAAGCTAAGCTAGCGCCGACCCTGTCAAACTAAAACAATGCATGCACTGAGACAAAAATGCATTCGCCCACCTATCTAAATGTAGGAAAGAAGGTGAATAAGCCCTATTTCAAAAAACGGTGGAGTGTTCCTTTAACATAATTGGTCATATTTTAGCTGTGGCAACATAGTTACAGTAAGCAATACTTCATATATTAGAGCTATTTACTGCAGTGGGAAACACTCTTAGTCTGAATTTACATATGTTACACGTAATAAAATCTGCAAAATATAGTCATCTATATGTCAATCTATATTTTTTTCTATAGTCATAGTGCAAACATAGGCATCTCTTATGATTTTGCAGCAGTCGATTTTCTATTATCGACTAATCAATTGTGTGATTTATGATTTATAGAATTTACTATTCTATCAACTGTGATAACCAGGATCTGCTTTCAACATGCTAAACCACACTCTCAAATATATGACGTTACTAACCATATCTATTGTCGCATCTGCTTTTTTTTTTTTTTTTCAAAACCATTCATCGTAGGTTCAAGGTCATGAAGGTGTCAACTGGCTACTGTAACAACAAATGTGTTTAAATAATATAATGATTTTAAAAATAAATGACAAGGGGATCTCCATCCTCTTTTGCCCTCCTGGTTCTTGGATTGTGCACACTTGAAAAGTGAAGCCAAAACGTTTCGATCGCCCCCATGGTGGCTGGCAGCAGTAGAGGTCATAAACCCCGCCCTCTCCATGCAATCAAATGGAATGCAAGCCAAATAAAAAAATCCAATTACACTTCAAATCACGTTGACATATGTTCCAGTGTTTGTTTTTCCAACAACTTTGGTTTTATTTAGTTACTTGATGCTATAAAAACGGGGTGCAAGGTCATGATTGACAGCTTTGCTGGCGATTGAGTCTGCGGGAGCGGACCTTCATACCGCGTGCGAGCCGCGTGGAGTGGCTCCACTTAAGATTCAGGCTCCGAATTACTTAATCGGCAACGACCGTTTCTGGGATATTTTGGCTTCATTTTTGGTACAGTGGAAAGAAGTGAATACATCATCCATCTTTTTCTACAGTCTATGGTGTGAGTGCAATGCTCATTCCAAGTCTTTTATTTCAAGTTATCAGCTTTTATTTTACAGGGCATCCATGATCTCTCACATACTTTCTTACATTTATTCACTTGGCTGTCATTGATTACCAAAAACAAAAAAAAAACCTGTCGTGACTGGAACAGTAAGAACGCATGTGTCCTTTAGCTGCCAGTTTGATTAATAGATCTATTAATACAGAATCAAAAATTGCAAAGAGAAGCCCTGCAGCAGCTGCTAAATATTTAGCAAAGTGTACAGCGTCATTGAAAAGTAATTTGATCAATCAGTGCCATATACTTTCAACGAAGTTTTGACCACGCATAAGACTCTGAATCTAGAGTGGGCAAGCAATCAAACCAAGTGTTAAAAAAGTAGCATGCCAACTGCATCACATTTTATTTGAAGTTCTGATCGAGGTCTTGTCATCTGCGCTATCACAGACTTTGATATTGTTGAGAAGCAGTAATCTGCATTTTGTTTACTCCATAAATATATTACCATCAGCCTCCATCAGAATGATTCTGTAAGATGTTTCTGAGTGCCTGAATGATGTTATTTCAAGGCTCATTATGCCTCCAAAGGCTGAGGGAGCAAACACAAGTTTCCAGAAGCACTGAGCTGTCAATCATTATGAATTACTTATATTGTTTACAGCTGACAATAAATCTATTGTTTCAGTGGGTGGAACAATCTCACTGGTCTGAAAGTTACAACATGGATGATGTAACACTTTCAAAAATGACACTTTAATGGGGGGCCATTAAAGTTTTATATTGAGACTTTGAAAATGTCATGCTTCAAGTGCCATCATTCTCAGACAGATACTAGTTTTCAGATGGTCGAAATTCCGTCTAAATTATTGAGGAATGTATGCTGGTATATAAATATAACTTCAGTCAAAGTTGTAGAATACCACAGACCTGACTAATCATGGTGGAGTGACTTGAACAGATGGCACAAACAGGCAGACTAAGCAGACTAATCTTTCAGACGCAAGGTGTTCTGAAAGCGTGGATTGGGGTGAAAAAAGATCTTCTTATGATGTCACTAAAAATGTTTTTCCCCGGTTTTGGCTCTGCGAATGCCATCAAAGTACAGCAAAAGCGATTCGAAAAAACATCTAACGAGAGTTATTTCACGACTGGCCGGCTTCAACGATGACGTCGGTTACGTGTTTATTCTGACACCTTCAGTTCAGCTAATGCTCACAAATCCATGTTATATAACGTTTTATAACAGTAAAAAGCCTTTCATGTAATACTGTGTCATGTTCATAAAAAAAAAATTTAAAAAATAAAATAAAATACAGACCCCATAGGCTTATGTAACTTTATTCTTGTACACACAGACGTTGTATTAAGCAGTACATAAAGAATTGAATGAAAAGTGTTTCTTTTGCAACATGAAAACATCTGTGGCTGGTTGCATAAACTACTAAGACTAGTCTTAAAAGTAAGTCATCACATTTTTTTCTTTAACATTGTTCATAACTTTTTTAAGTCAGTTACTTAAAAACACAGACTGGTCTAATTTGAAACCGAAAAGTAAGACTTTATACTTACTGTAAGATTTAGATTAGCCCGAACTAACTGCTAGTTGGTCAGACTAGTTCTTAATACAGTCTTAACGTAATGGCTGTTTATGAAACTGGTCCCTGGTCTGTGTATTTGGCAAATATTCCCACAATCGGTAAAAGCCAGTCACAGCTGGAGTCGAACACACCCAATAACATCACGACAGTGCTGATTGGCTGATGAAACCACAAGAACACCAAAAACTTCTTCACATCACTAGTGACTATCATGAGCTGTGACATCAAGGGCAGCAGAGAAAGAAAATAAGTCCATTCCATCCTTTTAAAGTACAATTAAGGGATGTAGGATATGGTCGTGCAGAATATGGCATTAATATGTGCTTTAAGTGCTAATAAACAGCCACTATTCTAGTATATGCATGCTAATAAGCAACTAGTTAATAGTGAGAATTGGACCCTAAACTAATGTGTTACCATAAATATTATTAAAAAAAAAAAAAATACGGTAACACTTTACTTTAGGTTAGTCCAATTCTCACTATTTACTAGTTACTCATTAGCATGCATATTACTGGGATATTGGCTGTTTATTAATACTTATAAAGCACATATAAATGCCTTATTCTGCATGACTATATTCTAAATCCCTTAATCCTACCCAATACCTAAACTTAAAGGGATAGTTCACTTTGAAATAAAATTTTGGTATGTTTTAGCTTGCCCCAAGGGCATCCAAGATTAAGGTGTCTTTTTTTCCGCAGTAGTTTCAATTTTGATATTTTTAGGTCAAACCGTTTTTGTTTGTCAGTCATATAATGCAGGTTTATGGTCACTGTCTCAAAGAGCATGCACAGAGTCCAAATTAAAACAATTCCCCATCGTCCAAATTAAACAATTCCCCATCGTAAGTACACATTGATGGCCTAAGACACGAAACGAGCGGTTTGTGTGAGAAAACGAACAGTATTTATATTGTTTTTAGCTCTTATACACAGCCACGTCCAAGTGATCTGAGGGCGCGCGCGCATCCTGGTGTGTGACGTGTATGCAGACTGGTGCATAGATATATACCATAGACAGTATAAGAAGTGGACAGAGCCATCTCATTGGATCTCAATTGAGACAAGTGAAGCCCATTTTTAGCGATTTCTTAGCACTTCCTTTCCTGACGCGCAGACTCAAACCGAGCAAAGCGTTACACGGACCACGTGAGCAACCCGTCTGTCTTCTAGTAGCTGTGCCAAGAGAAATCTGAATCATTCCCTTCCGAATCTTGCAGAGACGGAGAGTGTGAGTAGGAGCTGTCCATGAGCTTGGAGCAGGAGCAACTTTTGCTAGGTATTCTGATTAATTATATTGTCATTTTGCCTCCACGTCCCCCCGATTGCCCGCGAGCGTCTCCTCCCGTCCATACGGTAATCTCTCTACTGTGCGACAGAGAGTCGCGTGGTTATGACGCAATCATAAGCCTACTTTTACAAAAACTGCTTCTACGGGGCCATAACATAAGCTACAAGGTAATGGAGCATTTTATACATTGTCGTGTTTCCTTAGAAATAAATAATGGACAAATGGAGTCTTCAAACGCCTCAGATGTAAAGTTATTCGCTGTCAAAGTGACGCCAAAATGAATGGGAGTCAATGGGATGCTAACTGCAGGTGAAGTTCTGCTACAAGATAGTGGCATGCGGCCGGCTTCAACTTCCGGTCGACTTCCTTCCCGCCTGATATATACACTAGATGTCGCCTTGTCTATGGCAGTTCATTGGAACGAATGTCTTTAAGGCGACATCTAGTGTATATATATCTATGCACCAGTCTGCGTACACGTCACACACCAGGATGCGCGAGCACCCTCAGATCACTTGGACGTGGCTGTGTATAAGAGCTAAAAACGATATAAATACTGTTCGTTTTCTCACACAAACCGCTCATTTCGTGTCTTAGGCCATCAATGTGTACTTACGATGGGGAATTTTTTAATTTGGACAATGGGGAATTGTTTTAATTTGGACTCTGTGCATGCTCTTTGAGACCGTGACCGTAGACCTGCATTATATGACTGACAGACAAGAACGGTTTGACCTAAAAATATCAAAATTTAAACTACTGCGGAAAAAAAGACACCTACATCTTGGATGCCCTTGAGGTAAGCTAAAACATACCAAAATTTAATTTCAAAGTGAACTATCCCTTTAACAACTACCTTACTAACTATTAATAAGCAGTAATTAGGAGATTACTGAGGTAAAAGTTGTAGTTAGTAGTTAGTTAACAGTGAGAATTGAACCCTAATCTAAAGTGTGACCATAAATCCATATTATTAAAAATATAATTATTATAAATAAATAAATTATATTATAAATAAATTACATGCATACATTAGCAGTTTATTGGGCTAAAGGGGTCATGCTAACCTATCAAAATTTTTTTAGTTCAGAATTCAAAATTAAGACTTAAGACTTGATTGTGACTTGTAATGCTCCAAGTGTATTTTTTGTTATTATTGTTACATTTATATATTTTCTTTGGTTCCCGCTGATAATGAAATTAAATCACAGCTCAAGGCCTAACTGTGATCAAACAGGGCCAGCCCTTTGATGGCTTGCAAATACATTTCAGCAGTTTGCTAATTAAGTCAAAGCAAACAACCACCTGTGATTAAATGTATCAAACCGATGGCTCCAGTCCTGAAGTATTTACCTCTCTAAGCCACTAGCTGAGTCTATTAATTAGGCAACCTGGAAGGAAAAGGTAATTTATTAAATCATGTGACGCAGCACGTACAGAGTGACCTTTGTGAATGGAGTAGAACAACCCTGACAGGAGGACTTTTTTCTCCTAGTGACTTTATTTGTTCGTTTTTAAATGTTGCAATCACTACTGCAATTCTAAAAGAGGTTACTGCAACGAGAGAAACCTTACTTCTTCCAAAATGGAATATCGATCTGTGTATGTGTTTCTGTGTGAATGCAGAGTCACAGAATCTCAGGTTCAAATTTCAATTATTGTGACCATGACATTCATGCATTTTTTTTATTCTTTTGTTGCAGTTGTATGCTTGAAATGTCCCTAGCTTAAAAGCCCAATATTTTGCCTCAGGTAAACCTGTAGATAGCCTAGTTTTTTTCTTACCTTCAATAACACATGGATTTAGACTACAATGACTTTGAAATATAATGCATAGAAAACATCTGCAATATAAGCTTATCAAAATGCCAAAAGAGCACTCCTCGTCCTCTGATATGACTCATGGAAGCGAGTAAACGGTGTCTGCGTGATGTCTTGTGCTTACTCCGTTCAGTTTGTCTCCACTGTCATTCTCGATTAGTCTACCTGAAGTGAGTTTCGACATTCCTCTGGGATGTCCCTCGGCTAAAAAAACACCCTTACGCTGCATGCAACCTCTGAAGCATGCCACTGCCACCTCACAGGAATTCTGCACGGCACACTTCTTGCAACTTTGATCACATTTGAAATGCACCATGCTTAAAGAACACTTGCTGACTTACTGAAACACAACATCCCTCCCCCATATCCCAGTTTAGGTTTAAGCAAATATCATCTCCCAGCTTCAGCATGCATAAAACGGATGATAACAGTACCTGGATACACAAGCAAAGCAATCAGCCACACCATGAAGATAAAGCAGGCAGGATTGCACATTCTTCAAACTGTTCTCTGGATGCAGCAGCTGGTATTTCTTCCTTTCCTTTTTGCTTTTCTGCACAGAAACACAACCACCTGTGTTCTGTTTGCTGTTTCTTTGATCACTGGGTAATTACAGCAGAAAACGGCTTATTTTCACCCTTGGATAGGCATGGAGTGGAGTGGAGGCAATTTAAATCCAGCACAAGTTAAAGCGGCAGAGAGACTGAGCTCCCATTGATTATTTTCATAAGAGGACCGCGCTCAGCAGGCTGGCGAAGGGAACGCCCCGCCCCCTCTGAGCTCTGATTGGCCGGGACTCTTGGCTGCCTGTCAGCAAGGGGTTCATGCTTCGACTGGACCACTAATGCAAAGCTCTGCAAGATGAGAGAACGAGACGAGTAGCATCTTGAATAAAACTGGCGGCAAGCCTCCTAATATTGGTCTGTCACCACAAACTGATAGACACGTCTGGAATTGCTCTGTTCCCTTATATAACGTTGCTTCTATTTAAAGATCATGCCTTTCTTATTTGTGTAATTGCCTGCTGTCAACACTGAGTATTGGGTTCATGCCAAGACGCTGAAGTCCCTTCGATGTGATAGTCATCACTACTCCGACAAAACTCTCAAGGTGACCTTGGGCAGCTTCTGTAAATCTCTAGCGGCAAAGATTAACAATGTGCATCTCATCCATCCTAAATGCATCCGAATAAACATAAACAGATCTAATAATTGTTCAATTATGTTGTGGTGAAAAAATTAATCTCCAAGAACCACTACTTAATATCATTTCAAATTACATCAATCACTATAGTAACTCCCTAGACCACCAAAACAAGATCAACGTCAAGCACAATGAAAAACCAATGCGGTCTATTAAAAGTTTTTAATTATTAGTCTGTGTTACTTGTTTTAACAGTAAAGATATCTTTAATACAATAAAGATAAAATTTCTTGAGACTGAATAAGCTATTAGGACATGTTTTGATATATTGTATCCTGAATATAAGTGTATTTTGTTTTCTGCCAGTGCAGTAAGACATAATACATTCGTATTTAAGACACATAACAAATAGACATATATATATATATTTAAAAAGTGTTTAACTGGAAAATGTGTAAATAATTAATAAAAAAAAATACATATTAAATGTCACAAACTCCCATCACCAGCTTTAGCAGTGCATTCCCTGTTCCTCACCTGCACCTCATCAGCACACTCATCACCTCTGGCATATAATCACACACCTCAAACACACTCATTGTCTGGTCTATAGATAAAGATACCTGTATTCCTCACCTGCAAATATTACCTCCTGTGATTCCCAAATTCCTGTCTCCTTGCTGATGTGTCAATTCCTCTTCTCCAGCATTACCTCAAGACCTGTAAGACAAAGAATTTATTACTATTCAGCCTGATAAACAGCAGCATGTGTGTGCATTTAGTCACCTGTTGAAGACACAATCAGTATCTTCACTTGCCAATCCTAAAAACTGAAGTTTAATACCTGCCTTGATCATTGCCGTGTTATTACTTACTTGTGTTAGGAATTTGCTCAAATAAAGCAAGGGGTTTGTGAGAGATAATTTTGTGTGTATAAAAAAAATGCAGTAACACTACAATAAGGTTCAGTTTGTTAATGTTAGTTAGCTGCATTAGTTAACATGAACTAACAATGAAAATAATTTTAAAGCATTTATTAATCTTAAATTAATCTGTTATTTAATGGACCTGACCTAACCCTAAACTAACAGTTGTATTTTTAACTATATTAACAAAGATTTATAAATACAGTAACACTTTCTTAAGTCAACTTTAGACATTCTACTAACTATAAGTAACTTTGCAACTACATGCCAACTAACTCTCAGTAGAGTATTAGCAGTGTCTGCTTAAAGGGATACTCCACCTTAAAATGAAAATTCTGTCATCATATACTCACCCTCATGTTGTTTCAAACCTGTATGAATTTCTTTCTTCTGCTGAACAGAAAGGAAGATATTTTGAAGAATATCAGTAACCAGACAGTTTCTGGTCTCATTGACTTCCATAGTATATTTTTTTCTTACTATGGAAGTCAATGGGACCAGAAACTGTCTGGTTACTGACATTCTTCTAAATATCTTCCTTTCTGTTCAGCAGAAGAAAGAAATTCATACAGGTTTGAAACAACATGAAGGTGAGTATATGATGACAGAATTTTCATTTTAAAGTGGAGTATCCCTTTAATATCTGCAAACACTTTATTTTGATGGTCCCCAACAGACTAACTAAGTAACTTTGCAACTACATGTCAACTACCAGTCATTAGAGTATTAGTAGTGTATGCATAATATCAGCTAAGACTATTTTGATGCTCCCCCAACAGACCTTCTACTGACTATAAGTAACTTTGCAACTACGTGTCAACTTATTGTATTAAACCGAACACTAACCTCTGCAACAGTCTGCTATAGTCTACTAATACTCTGAGAGTTAGTTGAAATGTAGTTGCAAATTTACTTTTAGTTAGTAAAATATCGAAAGTGGACCATCGAAATAGTGTAACCATAAATACTGTAACAAAAGAATTGCTCACTGTTAGTACATTTTAGTTAATGCTTAACTAGCATACTGTAGGACCTTATTGTAGTAGAGTGTTACTAGTATACCATTTAAAAAACATTTCAGGATCTAATAAAATGATTTAATTAGCTTTAATTGTTTGCAATTAACATGCAAATTATTGCAATTATGCACAAGTAGTTTTGTGCACAGTAACATAAAATTTCATGAAGTCCTTTAAGTATATAATTTAGGTCACCGAGGTTCAGCTGAAGAAACAAATCATGAAACCCTGCTGTAAAGTAACAGCAAAAAAGAGAGAGGGGGAATGAGATCAGAGCATCACACTTGTCCTGTGAGAGAACAGTGGCTTTTTATGTACCACAAGAATGTGGACAATCCACAGTGTAACAACTCTGAAGACTCAAAGGGAGTCTTGTGTTTAGCGAGCAGTCCAAGATATTACTCAATCATAAAGGCTTCACACTCAAATATTTCATGTACTCTTTAGTTATATGGGGCTAGATTATATAAGCCACAAAGTGTGATGAGTGAGTCTATCAATGATTGTTTGACTACAGCAATAACTATAATTTCAAATATAACAAATATGGCTCTGCGTGTAAGTTTGGTAATGATCAAAATGTTGCAGAATTGTTATCAGCCTTATGCACAACCATATTAAAAAAAAAACAAAAAAAACTTCAAGAACATCAAGAACAAGAACATCTGACTGTACCCTAGTACTTCCACAGTACTTTTTCCATAAGGAACATCCAGCCCGTTCTCATCCTAGGGCGTCATATATTGACGCTTTTGACATTTCGTCGACATCGAACGCACATGGCACCCTTTAGTGTCAATAAGGCTATACGCCCAAGGATGAGAATGCGTTGGAACATCTGACCTCACAAACTACTTTGCAGTTGATTCACTGAGTACTAAGCAGGCTTTTCCACCAGGATGAGATGATTTTCTTACAAATATTTTGCTGTTCTGTTGCAGGGTTTGTGGTTCATAAGTTGAAGAGCTGCAACACTTATGCCTTTGGACAATCTCTTATGTGCACTTCCACTGCACTCCGTTCAAAGCAGAAGTGTGATCTCACTTCCAGAGAATGTCATGAATTCCTTGAATATTAATTGCACTCTTACTGTCAAGTTATGAATTAAAAATGAGCAAAAGCAGAGGGTTTAATCGAAATATTACCCAAGCTCTTAACAAGTCTGAATTGCACTGCAAGTACTATTAACCAAACACTAAATCAAATCCGGCAAGGTCACCGAATTGCAAATTTTTAATGGTGAAACTGTCAGGCTAATTCAAAATCTGCCCTACCTGTGCAGTGTCCCGAAGAGGCCAACCACAATATAGTGCAATCACAAGCCAACCCATGACAATAACTCACACTGGAAATTTGGTCCATATTTCATAAAGAGCTTATCAAACTGATGCATATCAAAATGTGATGCAAATGCCACCAAACCTTTCCATTTTTTGAGAGAAGAGTGTATTTCTGTGAGTAACAGAGCACCAGCCGAACTCCGCAGATAAACTAGATTGTCATTTCACAGTGTCCCGTTAGCAGCGCTGATATGAATCATAATTGATGTTCGCAGTACTACCATTTGACAAGGACATATTCTTTGAGAGCTTTAGACAAGCCTTTTTGGATGATTAATACTGCTCAATAGAATCATAATATTGATGACACGTAATTAAATTTATGATGAATTTATTTGAGAATAAAATAAATTTAGAAACTAATTTGCCCTTCAAATACCCTAAGTAATGTTTGAACTTCACTGTTAATGTTTCAAACGGTTAATGTTCGAAACCCCAAAAATATCCCCACTGCACCGACCCAAATAAATGAACAAATAAATATTCTTTGTAAATATATTATATATTACACAATTCTTAGCATATTAGTTAGAAAGAATTTCATGAAAATGTAAGTTACTCAGGAGCCCCGAGAGGTTCCAGTAAAAACCTTATTTGACTACTGAGTGACACTTTCTCTCAGTCATGTAATCACTTATCTAACTGAAACAGACAATTAAACCCTCTAGTAACCCCAAATATTTTCATAATGTCCCTGACATGAAAGCCTAAAAACTGTTCGATCTTTGAAATTCTTTGAACATCTATGCATTCAATAGCTTTTCTCCAATCCCAGTCAAAACACTGGCGTATCAAAGATGACATTAGTTGTTGTTGTTCAATAAATGGCACACCCATTACAGACATCTGTGGGATGAGAAGGGTTTGACTTTAAAATCAACTCTGTGTTGACCAAACACACACACACACACACAGCAGTTTACATGCTGTGACCTAGGATAAATAACATCTGTGTCCACAATCCAGCAGCTGTTTTATTTGAACGGATATCAAATACTCTGATAACATGACTCCACCTTCACTGGAGTAACATGTATTACATGTACAAAAAAAATTTTGTCATTATTGTTACAGTTATATTATGTTTTTTTGTGTGTGTTGTGAGCTCATCTTTTTACATTTGTTGATTGTCAAGTTAAGTTTTTTGAAGTTAGTGTGCCAAGCCTGATCTCATTGTTAATACATATGTATTATTTCTTAACTTTTAAGGACACGAAACATACTTTTTGTACGTTTGGATAGATGCTAAAATGTACAATATAGACGTATTGGCGACATTTAAACATACAGCATTATTACGCTTTTACAGCTACAAAACATTAAATATTTATGAATCTTTCATATCAAAGATATCTATATAATTTCTCTTTTATCATGTTATAGATAAATGTAAGCTTCCTTAACCCTACTCGCAAACCTAAACATACCCATTTTATACGGAATAAAACGTATTGGACAGGCAATTTTAGTAACAATATAGCATTAAAAATATTTTGAGCCGCTAATCCTACTCCCACCTCTAAACCTACCCATAACCATTTCTTAAAACTACGTACAGTTATGAAGAAAAACATAGACAGACAAGTGCAATCACAATAATTTATTAGCCTTCAGATAGTTGACATGACATTTTAAGTGTCCTATAAAACTATATGGCTAACAAAATGAGAGATCATTTTATTGTTGCCTTGGACTTGGTGAATTTTTTGGCTGAATGAGGCCTTGACAGGTTTTAGGACAATTGCTGAGATGACATAAAAATCAGGTTGTGTTGTATTTTTACGTTTTCTCAGCAATTCCTTTTTTTAGTGTACTCATTAGTTCAGCAATCTACCATATCCTGAGGTATCCAGGATGAAACGATACAACTGTGCTGGATACGCTAAAACCGTGCTGATGAAATATCAATATATCACATCTCATCACAAAGCTAAACAATAGCTTTTGGGCCCGTGCAAAACAATGACTTGATAAACTTCATTAAACTTGATAAAATTCACATGTGTATTTATTTTCATCTCGTTTACATTTTTACACTTACATTACATCAATTTTTGAAGAAGCTAGTCAAACTGAAACCAGCATTTCTCAATTCAGAGCAAGCAAGACTAGGAACACTTTTGGATACCTAACACTATTTCACAGAGATTGATGTGCAATTTTCTATAATGTGCAGTCCTACTGTATAGAAAAGCCACTGCTTTGTTCTGATTTTCAAATAATTCCAAGCAATTTCAAGCACCACTATGATTTGTTACATTATAAAAAATATTATTTTTGCTTCTCAGATGCATTTGAGCCTCTTGCCTCTCAAATCTAATATTGCATCAGTTAAATGAGACAATAAGCCATACCCAAAACAGATATTTCCCATCATCCTCTCAGACAACCATGCTGTGAGTTTCGTGCTCAAGTTACAAATTGACCAGCTTCCATCAAGGCAACCTAGAACTGCATTTGTATATTTGTGTGCATGTGACTATGTGTGTACATGACCATGTGTGCAAGCTCTTCAGGACTTCAGCGATGTGTGTTTGATCTACTGCGGAGCTATTAACTCTGCTCTCCAGCAGTAACACAGATGGCACTAGCCTCTCCATTCACATATCACCCCTGAAGGAGAAGAAAGAACGTACACAGATAAAAAGAGAGTGACAGAATGATTATCACAGACTCTGTAGTTTGACCAAAAGTTAAAGGAATAGTTTTTTTTCACAATTTACTCAATGTTCCAAAGCCGTATGTTATTTTTTCTGTGGGGTAATAAATCAGTTCATTAAAAAGTACAAAGTAGACCATGTCAGGGCTGTAGAGTGTGAAATAAATGTCGCCCTTGCTTAAAAAAAAAAAAAAAAGTCAGTGCAATGAATAAATGTACCACAGTAGCACGCATGCGATACAGTTTTGCACATGTGTGAGACAGAGCTGCTTGTTTGTTTGTGAGGTTAATCTAGGGCTGCATGAATAACCAGAATTAAACAAATCGTGATTGGCTTATTTCATGGTAAAGTTTAGCACTGGGATCAGAGCGTATCGATCGGTTCGCAGTTAAAGTCATTTGAAAAAGCATTTGCAAAAACAACACTCGCCAAACATCTTTCAAAACTTGTAACGAGAAGCATTTACAAACCTGATGTCGTCCAATGAAAGAGAACATTTAATGAAATTTTTACTCCAAACTCACTTAATAATGTCAGTCGAGTGTTTGAAATAGCTTCCTTTTGTGATCTGGCGTGGCTTCATATCACAGAATGAGGCAGAATTTATTTTATGTTATAGTTTTCTATACAGTGATAAAGGCTATATTTCAATTAGCATTCCTTTATAAATATACTTTACTCTTATTCGTATGAAAATTCCAGAGATGTCTAGAACACAGATAAACCATGTATTGTTTGTCTTCGTGTTTCAGTCAAAACGTCTCTATCTGAATTTTTTTCTGCTACTCTGGGATTTCCTGGAACGCCATAAGTCATGAAGCCACTTGAAGGCAAGCCTGCAATCTTAGCTGAAAACGCTACAGTATGCAGGGTAAAAGACAAGTGGAAGGAAACAAAAGGCTGTTTTTTTTAATGGATGTCAATGGAGCAGAGGCTTCATGAATGAAACATACATTGCATTACATGTGTGTAATGCAAACAACACCCTATTTTGGGTAAAAATGTGAAAAATTTGACTTCTTTCTAAAGAAATTTTAAGTAAACGTACAGTATACAAATCCATAAGTTTTTTCTCTCCAGTGTACAGAAGTATACATATTTCCAGACAAATTTAAGAAATTACCATCAGATTTTTATCATAATAATGTATTATTTTATAATTAAACTTTAGACCTTTCTAATGATTTATAAAAAAGGGAAGCTGTAATTTCAAGAGCTCAACCAAAACGGACTGATGTTGTTTGGAAATGTCTGAAAACATTTATTGGTAAGATTTGTATTTTTTTGTGCCCTGAATAACATCAATGCGCCTTTTCAGTCATGCCTGTTAAAGTGATGAACTATGCTACTTGTGGTTGTTTTTCAGAGATAGTAACAGACGTTTGTTACTCAAACAAAACTGTATGACTTTGAAAACTTGAAATACAGCCCAAAAGCCATATAGACTACTTTTATTATTTCCTTTTAAATTTTTTACCTTTTTTTGACCTTTGCGCTTGACAAGACGCAAGTATGAACTATAAGCATATGAGCGTAAAGATCTTAAAAATAAAAAAATTAGAAATTATATATATGTATAGGCCTACATACATACATACATACATACATATGTTTTACAGAAAAAGTAACAGCATAAAGGATTGAAAGGACTTTTTTTCAGCTATAGTAGGGCCTATAATTTCCACGATCACGGAATCGCGGACGGAATCGCGGAATTGGCAAATTAACGCGTAATCTAGTGTCAACGCGGAATTTCGCGGAATTTTACATACCGGTATTTGGAATAAAATTCAGTTTTTGTGTGGGAGAAAAACTATGTCTGAGGAAAATCGCATATTACTGAAAGAACGAGCAGAGAGAGAGGCCCGGTCGCGCGCGCGTCTTCAAACTGTCTTGCTCTCTCTCGCTCCCTCGCGCTTATTAATCTAAATCAATTGAGAATTGACACAATGGTAAAAGTTCGGAAGAACGAAGTTTCACGTGGAGCATTCGGATATTTTTTTTTTCCTGAATTAAGGCCCGTTCACACCAGGACGAATTTCGCGCGCGATATTCGCCGACGTTTAACGCCTCGTGACTAAACAAAGGGCGCCAATGTGAGTGTGCACACCTGTGTGCTGAGCACACATACGTAACGGCGAAGAAGATATATGCCGAGTAGCGTCTAAACACTGCCGGGAAGAAATAAGACGAGGAAGATGCAAGGCAAGATGAATGTAGAGCTGCTGGTCTCGTTGGTGTCGGAACATAAAGAACTATGACAAACGCGACAGCGACTACAAAAATCTTGATAAAAGAGAACTGTTATGGAGTGGTATTAAGCGCCATCTAATGTCAGGGAATAAATTTGCATGTTCACTCTGCTCATCGTCAGCGAAAATCACTTGGGTGTGAACACAAAAAACGCGTTGAAAAACGCTGGCGAATAACGCGCGCCGATTCGCGAACTAATGACTCCTTTGAACCGATTCACTTTAATGAATGGTTAAAACAACTGATCTGTCCAACACTGAATCGGTTCGGTGTATAACAAAATCGGTAACACTTTACAATAAGGTTCCATTTATTAAACTCTAGTTAACTAGATCAGTTAACATTAACTATTAATAAACTGCACTTCTACAGCATTTATTAATCTTTATTAATGTTAATTTCGCCTTTTAGTAGCCTACATTATTTAAATGAAAACTTGTATTCGTTAACATTAGTTATCTTAATGCACTGTGTGAAGTAACATAATAAAAATACAGGGTTAGGGTTAACTAAGATTAACAAAGATTAATAAATACAGAAACAAATGTATTGCTCGTGGTTCATGTTAGTTAGCCTAATGCATTCACTAATGTAAACAAACCAAACCACATGTAACACCTCTTAAAATGAGAATTTTGTTTGTTACCTCAATAAATTTAGGGTCATTCCTATTTTATTTGTGTACATTTTAATCATTAACATTAAAAACACTCTTTTTACGACTAAAATAACTGTAAAGGGTAAAAAAAAACTGAATTCCCAAAAATTAAAACGGAAAAAACGGAATTTGCAAAAATTAAAACGGAAAAAACGGAATTTGGGAAAAAATAAAACGGATTTTATAGGGCCCTACTATAGTCTCTTAAAGTCAAAATCCCTGATCAAAGAACAAAAGCAAGGCCTTATGCCTTTCTACGTACATCTAATATACGTTTTAAAATCAGAAGAAAAATCTTTTAGAAATAAAATATTTTGAAAATAATTATCAATTTGGCATGTTAATCATGTTTGAAATAGTAAAACATATAAATAGAAGGTTAAATGTCAAACAGATGATTAAGATTTAACATAAATATCCTTGTGCTGAAATCACACAGAGTCTCAACAAGGTCGAATCGCAGGCAAACTCTGGGTCTGTTTGGTTTTTTTTATTCTCTCCTGCAGCCTCTTCATGCCGGTTATGCTGCCAGTTTGTCATCAGAATGCCCGGGCATAAGCAAAAGTGGCCTAAATTAATTTGGCAAGAGGAAGAGGCAGATGGAACATGTAATTGTAAAGGCACAGTTTTGGCAGCCTAAAAAGACAACTTAGAAGAATTAATATTTTCCCATGGTTAATAAATCTTTTTTTCCCATTCTTCGATTCATTTCAAAACAGTTATCTCTTTAACATGTGAAACCTTAATCGTACACTACATATGATGACAGCAGTTGCTTGAATAGGAATATCCAAGTAAGTTAATGTTGCTCTAAATCCTTAACATCTATTAAAGTATTGTCAGCTGTCAGTAATCCTCCTACGCAATGTGAACCATTCGCTTTATTAAAAAACTAATTCAGACATGGAAATAATTTTTAGTGTTTACCTCTTGGATGCCACACTCATAATACCAAAATGAATCCATGGGGGACACGAGATTAAAATAAAAATCACTAGAAAACTAGAAAAACATCATCCCCAGGATCACAAAACATCATCTTATTTACATAAAAAGTAGCTCACGTACTTGAACATGGTTGTTTGAAAGGATGTAGACTGACATGTTATTTCTGTTTACACACCTTTATGTGTCTGTTGCCGTGACAGCGTGTGATTCCTCCCTAAGGGTTTACACATGATGGCGGAGTCAAATAATTCCAAATTCCAGCTTCGGATTTCTTTATAACTCTCATTTACATTTATGCTCTCAGCAAACGCTTTCTTTTCAAAGCGAACAGCTCATCTTTAAAATAATGAATGAAGCAATAATAAATGAATTATACTGCAAGCTGGAGAAAAGCTGCTGCCTGGTGAGTGCACTTGTTTTACCTCAGTGGATCTTACTGTTATTTGTATCTGTTATTTTTGAATATTTCAACCAATCATCGTTTACTCATCCTAAAATCATTTCATAACGTTTCTTCTTATGTGAAATACATGTAAATGATGGAGCATTAATGACAATGAGGTGTTGGAGTTAATAAATATATAAACGTTAGCTTTGAGTAGATCATTAAATCAGTGAGTTGAATTTATTCAAGTTCAGTCTAATTTGGAAATCCATTGGCTCATAGACCGTAGGCAGGGTAACAACACCTAATTAAATTTTTGACAGGAATGAAAATAAGGTTGTGAGAGAAAGAAGTAAATATGTTCAATGGCTTTTTCCACTGATAAAATGATTGGAATGAACCAGTTAAAAAAAAAATCTGTTCAAAATCTGTCATATGGACTACTTTTGTGTAACTTGTTTCAGAGTCATTTTTAGAGCTTGCCAGATGTGGTCACTATGAACAGTTGTTGCATCAAAAGAAATGCATAAAAGTTTAACCAAATTTGTAATCAAAAACAGCATGGTCGAATTACATTTTTGGGTGAAAATTTCTTAAACTCTTACCTAGACAAGGTCTGCAAGAATAAATTGTCCATATGATGGACAATTAATTTACTTAATCTAAGATTTTCAGAAGGATTAAAAAGGAAATTATGAAGAAGAGCACTGGCAAATGTACAATAAAAAAACAAGCCAAACAACTTGAAATTCTGCTTGATGCAGCCATCTTTATCTTACACCTCAGTAATCAGTCAATCTCTGCAAATCCAAAGCATCATGGGTGTGAACTGAGGGGGTGAGGGAAGAAAAAAGGGGGAATAGTGTCTGGGAGATAGACATTGCTTTGGGAGTTAGTGTATTCAAATCTGGGCAGAAGGGAGGGAACATTTGCTCGCCAGCCTCAGCGAGCAAATATAAAATCTAATTTATGTTTTCAATAATTCACTTCTACATCTAATCTACATTTGCTCACAGGGTACAAGAAGTATGCTCAGGTTAGAGTGGAGAGACGTTAGTTAAAGTGGTCCAGAATCTAAGTTTTTTTTCAGAATCTGTGCTGTAAATGGGCATCAGATCACAAATAATCAGACAGATAGACGTTTACAGCTGGTTTACTATTTCAGTAACTCAGATTATCATCAAGGAGAGGTAATAAGTCTGGAATGGCATAGTTTTCTAGGAACTTACTTTATGTTGTTTCATGACCATGTATGGCCAGAGGTCTTTCGAGTACTCCGTAGCACAAGAGTGGAATACTGTAAGTTACCTAAAGTGTTTTATCATTTGTATTTGTGCTGCTAATGCCAGTTTATCCGTGGACAGGAGTGTCGTTTTGCATAATATCAAGGACCACAATGGAAAAAAACTTCTTAACTTTGTGTTATCCTTGACAAAAAAAGTTGATGCATTTGACTTTTTTTGTCAAATAAAAACTCAAACTCAATTACTGTATACTCCCTATTAACACAATAGATCACAAAACCAGTCTGAACCAATGTTGTTATCGTTAACTAAGTAAGGGATATTGTAGAGCGAGACGGTTGTTATAGCGAATACAACCCCGACAGGCTGATCAGAACCCCGACGAGAAGCGCTTATTACATGGCTACCTACCAAATAAATCAATAATTTGACAAAAATATTGATTTAAAAAGGAGTTTATTGATTTAAAAACGGTTTTATTGCTTCCGCTAAAGAAAATAGTCCGTTCCTTCTCTACGGTTAGAATCCTGCGTCCATAGCAACGCTCTGTTTTTCATGGCAACGGTGTGTTATACTTAGCAGCGGTCTGTTATCAAGAAATAACAGACCGCATTCTACATTAGAATTCAACCAAGCCATGTAATAAAACTATTTACAATCACTTTTGGAAATTAAAATAAAGCTGAAATAAAATAAAACTATTAGATGAAAAACGTAAACAAATGAAAATTAGAAATGTAGAAACTAACTGATATAAGTAAGTTTGAGTTTATATACTGTATTACATGTACACACACTTAACGGAACCATTCATACCTAGCACTCACAGCTTGTGATTGGATCATTTGAGATAAACGTGACTTTGAAAAAATTTGAAAAGAATTTGAAAAGAATTCGGTGTCCCTGTGTGAAATATGGAGTCTGTTTAGAGCGGGGTGTGTGTGCGCGTGTGTGTGTGTGTGTGTGTGCACGATGCTTTAGCAGTACAAACAGAGACGCGACCACCACTGTGGCTCCCTCCTCTCTGGGGGGGCCGATTGGCTGCCTTAAACCATCTGAGCATCCAAACCCCCAGCCTATCATTTCATCATCATCATCCCTCATCACTCTCCCAATCCCTCACTTCACCCTCCTTCCCCCGCCAAGCCTGTACCATCATTTCTCAGTCTTACTCGCCCTCAATCTCTCTGCCTCTCTTTGATTACTGACATGTGATGTCTCATCCAGCTTAGAGATTTCTCTGCTGAGCCGCCACTCGAGTGTCATTTGACACACGCGCACACACACACACACACACACACACACACACAAATACATACACTCACTCATCACACGGCCCTCAGCTGTGGCACAAGGCATCTGCTGTCTCAGAAAGTCATGCCGTGTTAATGTAAGCACAGAGCAACTTGTTCATTAGCAGAACCGGAAACTGTTGAGAAATGGCTTCTTGTACTTTCAGCATTATTAGGGTCCAAGCACTGAAAATGCGTAGGCACCTCTTGAAATCGTTGACCACCTTCTTCTTCTTCTTCTTCTTCTTCATGGAAGTCTATGGCAGCCCATAGAACTGCTTGCGGGAAATTTGGCACACTGATAGAGGACAGTCTGAACAGTCACCATAGCAAATTTGGAGTCTCTAACTCAATCCCTCTAGCGCCACCAACTGTCCAAAGTTTCACTCATGTTTATGCTAATAACTTTAGAACCGTAAAGGCTAGAAACAAAAATCTTTCCGCCATTTTGAATTCTCAGAAAAAACTACTTTTTCGAACTCGTCCTAGAAGGTTGCTCCGATTTTCACGAAAATTTAACCACATCATCTCCAGACCATGCCGACAAAAAGTTATGGAATTCATGTCGATTCGTCAAACCGTTCTCGAATACTGCGCCAACAAATTTTACGTAACGCTTGCGAAAACCGACGTAAGGCTGTATCTCCGCAACGCTTTATCGTATTCAGACCAAACTTGGTATGTGTCATCACAAGCATGACCTGAGGCTACATGCTGCGTTTCGGCGCAGCGCCACCTACTGGTCCGGATATACGAAAAATGGTTAGTTTTGCTAATAACTTCTGAACAGTTATCCTAAAATCCTGAAAGTGGTCTCGTTAGATTCAGGACGTCATGCCGAGTCGACTAATATCCAATTTTTCAATATCGACCATTTTAGGCGTCGGCCATTTTTAATTTTGTACCAAAATGCTGTATTTTATGAACGCATGATCGTATCGTTACGAAACTTGGTAGGGGTCATCAGTACGATACCCTGAAGGAGCCTGAGAAATTTTTGAACCAGCACCACCTAGAGGTTAAATTAAATTTTCAAATGCTTATAACTCTGGGTGTGGTTGACTGATTTTCACGGGAGTCATCTCATTAGGTTCCTGAATCCTTGCCGAGAACAAACATGCTAGGTTTCGCCTTACGGTTTGTGTTGCGTTGTGATTTAGTGCTTAAAAAACATTTGCCAATATCTTCGAAACTGTAAGACGATCAAGACGAAACCACCATCACAAGTTTGGAAACATAGGTCGTTGACTAAATATTAAAAGCCTAAATGTCAAAATATTAATAGTAAGTAGGATAAAAATGCAAAGTGAGGTGTGGGTGTTTATACATATAAATGTCTATAACTCCAAAACGAAATCAGATATTTTCACCAAATTTGACACACAAATGTATGGGCTCACTATGAGGACACATAATAAAAATGGTAGGATTGTGCCACTTGTTGGCGCTATAATAGAACAAAACATGAAATTGCGATTGACTTCAATACAGTATTGTGATGTAAAATGATATACTTAAATGCATTGGTGTAACATTACGAAACTCAGTATTTGCCATAGTCAGCCAAACTTCCTGTCCACCATCTTTATTTTCTTTAAAACCTACATTTTCACCAAAATCGAATCGTATCATCTCCAGACCGTGCCGAGTACAAATTATGGATTTTGTGTTGATAGATGAAACCGTTTTCGTAAACCGCAGCAGCAAATTTGAGGCATGATGCCAAAATAACTATTCAGGCTTTATATCTGCAATGCCTTGTAGTGTGAGTAGAGTAAAAACTACTTGAGAAATAGTAAAAAAGCAGCTTATTTAAAAGTACTCATGATGAGTAGCGGGTACTGAGCTGCGGATTCTACCCCTTATAATAAACACTGTACACTGCAATGCAAAAATGTATAAAAGTATACATGTACAGTAAGAATGAAGAATGTCTATCATCCAACTGTTTTAATTTTGACCGCCAACCTTTTAAATACATCAAAACAACACGGAAATACTATTGATACTACAGAGATAAAAAGATGAAAGAGATATTCTCAGGACACTCACACAGGATTTAGAATCAGTTGTAAGGCCACTGAGCCTGAGCATGCTATTGTTGCACATAAAATATCAATTTTCAAAACTGTACAAAGAATACAAAAACCTTTAGAAACTCATAGAGTTCAGCATCGCACACTTTTTCTTTCTTTTATTTTGTGGATTAGGGCAGTTAGAGGTATATACAAATTATTTATTTTGTAAGTTATTTTGGCTCTGTTAAAACCCCAATTGTATACAATTCTTATCTGTTATTTTCAATAAATCACAGGTTTTCCGCTTTCCAAAAGAACCTAACCATTTTGTTTTCAATGGGGTTTTTTTTATGTTACGTCCATTGACCTAGATGGGGCATAACGCAAGAGATGGGATAAGAGCCAATTTATCTCCAAAACTGTGCCAGTTTGGGCATTTTGTGATAAAGAAATGAGAAACTAATATTATCATAGAGTTATCTCACCTAATGCACATAACATGATTTACACTGTAATTCCATTCCATTGATGGGCTACAATTTAAACGTAAATGTATCTTTTACACAGCATTTACTCAAATTATGCTGATAATATAATTTGTAAGGAAGAAATTTAATTCAATAGGGAAGTATTTCTGGGGAAACCTTTTCAAAAAAAAAAAAAAAAAAGAACACACACACACAGAAACGCCCATCAAGAGTCAAAGAGCTGCTGATTTCGACTGCTTACACTGGGGTACACTTGTGATTTTTTTTAAGCTGTTACGTGAATGGTTCGAATGAAATGGTTCAGTAGTTCTTGGCACTGACGCCCATCAAGCACAGGAGTAGGGAATTCCATGATATTGCAGCCCAAACCATCACTGATCCACCCCTGTGACTCATTCACATTGTCTACAGCCCAAGATTTGCACTGTTGGCACCACTGAAACCGGTATTTGGCATTGTAACAAGTGACCAAAGTTTTGGCTATAGCAGCCCGACCATGAATATTGAGAGTTGAATTGTGCATTCAATTCTGATGTTAGTTGGGCAGCTGTGGTTTTAGGGTTAGTACATGGACATCCATTTCAGACAGCTCCCACTTGTATCGACAGTTATTCTTGTTGGATGTGGTTCGTCTTTTGTGGAGGTATGGCGATATTACCCTGGATACCATAGCTCTCGATACACCACAAAGACTTGCTGTCCTTGTCACAGATGAGCCAGTAAGACGTGCACCAACAATTTGTCCTCTTTTGAACTATGATTTTTTTTACCATTATGTTGTGTGGAATGCAATATTTTATGTACAGCTGTGCTATTGCTCAGCTAATTCAACCTTCAGACTCTGTTCTTACTGATGAAATGTAAAATCAGTGAAGATTGGCCACCAAGCTATCCATATGTAGGCGTGAAATCTCCAACACTATATTAGCCAGTGTTTCAGTTTCATTGTCCAAGCCCTGTATATGTATGCATGACTCATCTAGTACTCAGAAACCCTGAAGTAGCTTCAAAGCCTAATTTTTTCTATGTTGAGTTAAAGAAAAGAAAACATTTCGACAATGTCTCTATGATCTGTACAGTGTGCCTTACATTAATGAGACGATTGATTGTCTCCATTCAGAACAGTCCTTCAATACTCGAAAAAAATAACCAACCATGTTTTTACATTTCACACACCCTGACGAAGGCATGTTTGGCTGCAACGCGTAGGTGGATCTGTCACCAATTTTAATGTTTAAGCCATCAATGAAATAAAGGCCTTTTAACTTTTTTCTACTTATTTCGAGTGCCTTGTAGTTTTTCTAAGTTCATGTTTTTACATTTCTTTATGTGTGCTGATCTAAGAAGAAAGGGTAGACCTAATGTAGAATGACAGAAATAGTTTCAGGGTCTTGACAACAGCACATTTGTCTCTTGAATTCAGACCACTGACTTTGAGTTTAATGGAGAAGGGGGAATAGTGTTCACAAATACACAAATTTGAGGGACACAAACACTGTCTGTTAAATCTCTTTTCATTTTGTGACAGCATGTCACTCTCACTTCTTTTTGAAGGAGATGCTGGGTCACCAATGAGTGAAACTTGAGATTTCCTCAAAATGTATGATTTTGTTTGCCCAGAGAAACTGCTCAGAGTACCAGAGTATGATCTTAAAATAAAGCGTATTATAATATATTTATAGACTACTGCCATATAGGAAGAGCTAATCAAAAATGTTAGATAACTTATCACCATTATCCATACAATCACAAGAGCAGAAGTCTTATGTTCTCAAGTAAAGGTCACCAACTAAAGGTTTAACGTTTTGCTGCAAAACGTGTTTTACAAAGGAACAGATTCAGGATCCTAACTGGGTTTTGAACTTCAGGTGGACCTTCTGCTGTCTCAAGATATTAGATCAAAAGATAAGACCCATCCAATGTCTCTGTGATGTGAAGGTCAGGGCTGAAGTCTACAATTTCCAGCATCATTTTCCAGAAAAACAAGACTTATTGACCTGGAATAACAAAATGTTTGGGCAGACCTATTGTTGTTCTGTTTACGAGACTTTCATAATGCAATATTCGCTTCAATAACGTTCAGCACAATAGTTTTAGGATGCAAAATCAATCAAATAGGCTAATATTTTAATTACACCGTTTATAATTACAAAAAAATCCAACTTCAGCAAGAAAATAGTCTTAATGATTTGTAATGAACATTGAGCCTAACGAAATCAAACCATTGTGCCTCCCAAACCTTTTCAAATACATTACATCATTTGGGAATTTAAAGGCAAATTGAAAATTACTTTTTAAACTTGTTACAGGTATTTGAAGTTTCTGTGGAAGGAGCAGCTAAGCCTGCTGACAGGGAGACAGATGAGGCTTTCGAATCGAGCTGTAATGACATTTTCTGCTTGCTTAGTTTGCTCCCTATTGGCAAGAGTTCATCATGCCCACCCGGTGGGGAAGCTGTCATCCAATTTAGAAGAACATCCCGAGTAGAACAATTATTTTATAAGAACATGCGGAAAAGATTATCAAGTTTAACAAATCAAGCTGTGGATATGTAATCATCCCAAACAATATTATAGACGAGAACATTTGGCTATGTGGCGAAGTGTCAGACAGGTACACAATTTGTCGTCTAGATGAATGGAAACTTGTAACTTCAGGCTGTGAATTTATATCTGTCTGCACAGTCAGACCTTTTTTGAGAAGTTTTTATTCATACCTCTTCGTTTTTACTTGTCAGAATTGCACATTTATTTTTTAAAGGGTTCAATTGCCTCACAGCATTTTTTGCAAAAACGTGTGTTTTATAACAAGAATGTGTTGACAATTATGAACCTGTGCAATGCAAGGAAACATGCCTAGAACAAAAATGCCTGGAATCAAAGCTTGTTATTTTAGAAGGTAAAAATTAGTTGATATCTAAACTAAAGAATTATGAATCCCGCAGGGATCATAAAACATAAACAACTGATTTATATGCGTTATTTAGCCTGCACAAGATTTGCAATCCTTTAACCTGAATTAACATGCCTGACTTCAAGAGTTTGTTTTTGCATTAAAAAGTCAGCGTACATCAACTCTGCAAGTTAACATTAAAAAAATAGGTCACCATTTCATTAACGCTGGTACATGATTGACAGACTGATTAGCATTTGCGTTCAAGGACGTATAACAAATGACAGCAGAAAAACATGTCACAATAATAACAGTAACACTGATAATGACATTATTTTCATTATTATTAAAGGCACAAACATGGAAACATGAAGCTGCGGTGTCAGTGAAAGGTGAAACAATTGTCTGTGAAACAATCAACTTCTATTTTCCAGGAGCAACAAAACACATAAACGCTATTTTTGCCAGATATCATCTACTGTCATTCTCTTGAGAAATCTCCCCTCATTTTCTGGACATGTGAAACAGGAAAAGAACAACAGAAAATTTAATTCAGATGGCTATAGGTTGGTTCACACTAACAGAGAGGTTTTATTGGTAGAACTGATGCTTGTCCTGGAAAAAAAAACAGGAGCTGAAAACAAGAAAATTATTACAAGCTGTATGTCTGAGCTGAACAAGATGCTCTTTTGCCCTTTAGGGTGAGCTTAACAAAAATAGGACAAATTCGTGACTAATTGCCTTTTAAATATCAGAATTTATTTATAGTGAAAAATATTTTATTTGTATGCCATTCTCATATTGGATGATTCAATAAATAGCAACTGTATGGTTAATAATATTATATGGTAACAAACCATACATTTGTTATTTAACTCCTGTGATAATAATACATGTTTCTTGAGCACCAAATCAGCATATTAAATAACTTCTGAAATCATTTGACACAGACTGCAGCTTTCCGATCACAGGAATAAATTGAATTTTAAAATAGAAATCTGCTATTTTAAATTGAAGTAATATTACCATGTGTTTTGACCTATTGCCTGTCTTTGGATTATGTTTTTGGATTGCCCTTCATTAAAACTGCATTTGGATCCTCAACCCTTGTGTCTCGGAGCAGTTCAATATTACTGTTTTACTGTATTTTTGAGAATATAAATGCAGCCTTGGTGAGCATAAGACTTCTTTCAAAAACTTTTTTTTTTTTTTTAAACCAGCCGACCCAAAACTTTTATGTATTATTATTTAGGAGGGTTGTGGTATCATAATAAAAACAAAAGGCTGAGAAAGCTTTTATCAGTGCTCCATCACAAATGTTGTTAACTTGCAAACACTGTGGTAAACCACTATTTATCCAACTAATCAAAAACAATGGTTCGGTTTCCTATCTCATATGTTGACAAAAAATAAATAACTTGGTTAAAGAAAATGGCCCAATACTGTTGCGGTTCCAGTCTGTTGCTGTGTAAAATATCCTGACGCCCAGCATAACTTGTGTTCAACATTGTTTTTTACAGCTACTGGGTGATTGAGGAAATTCCGTTAAATTAAGTGGGGCGGGTGGTGGAAAAAGCAGCAAGATACATTGAGAGGCATTGGAAATTGTATAACCATTCCAAGTTGGAAAACAAAATTGCATTATTGGATGCTTTTCTCAGTTTCTGCACAGCTGGCTGATTGGGATTGAGTTTTTTGTGGCACACTTCCTCTTATATGCATAATTCACAAATAAATTTGCTCAGTTGTGCAGCCCTTCAGTTTGGGGCACTATCTGCTCGTACTCTCTCCAGATGAGCTTGGTGACATGCCACACATGCTCATTGACACCTGAGCACACCCAAAGTCTCTCCAAATCAGCGCTACCTCGGATAATTCATGAACGCGCTGAGCCATTCTCCAATTTTGGAGAGGAGAACAAAGTGGGAGACTGGAGCAGTGTGACAAACTCAATTTCTCTGAAGTTTCCTCTGGTTGAAGTATCTGAAAGTTTGAGCTAGCGAATAAAAAAAAAATAAAAAAAAGCGTAAAACGTCATACGCTTTGATCCACCCTCAACGGCTAGGTTCAATGGCACACCAGCACAGAGACATGTGACGTTGCGCTTTCAGGTTGGACAGATATAATCAACAGTGTCTAACCTACTAATTAAGTGCACAAAAGGCAAAACTCAGAATGTGGTGTGATTACACTGAATGTCACTTTGGGTAAAGACGACTCGAATAATCATGTGTTCCAGGCTACAAAAAGCAGCAATGAGCACACAAGCACACACAAGAGACCCCCCCATGAAAGCCAGCATTGCTAATAGATTTTTCAACGTGTGTTATGTTGACAACTCCTGCTATGATATCTCTAATGTACCATACTTGCTCTGCAATTACAGTGCCTTTTTGCCACAGGGG
This sequence comes from Scardinius erythrophthalmus, assembly GCF_964197995.2. NCBI lineage: Eukaryota > Metazoa > Chordata > Actinopteri > Cypriniformes > Leuciscidae > Scardinius > Scardinius erythrophthalmus. The sequence continues at coordinate 20,153,945 of NC_138243.1, forward strand.
AACATTGTACGCTTAGGTAAGTCAAAAGCAAAGAAAAAGTTGCACGTCTACAAATGCCTCATGTTTCCTTTGTCTTAGTTGCCAAGGTTTTTGATTTGCCCTCATGTGTTACACCTGTGTCTTGTTCATTCGTGTTTAGTGTTTCCCTGTGTATTCATAGCCCTTTGTTTGTTACTTTCTTTGTCAGATCTCATCTCATAATAGTGGTTGTTCTGTTTACTGTGTTTTTGTTAGTGATGGGAGAAATTAAGCTTTTCAAAGCTTCTAATAAATTTAACCAACTGCTTCGCAGAATGATTCACTGTTTCAGCGTTCAAAACACCACACTGCTGGTCAAAAAAGTGTAAATTCAACAAAAACTCATTGCAATTGTTTTATTGAAAGTAAAAGCTATCAAATGCAATTAACTAATCATCTAATAAGATTAAATATCAGGTGTCTGTGTAATATGTGTTCTTTCATCCATTTTCAGGGCTTGTTTTGTTTGTTTGGCTGTGATGCAATCGGCCTTCGAATGTGCCCTTCGAAGGATGCAGCCTCTGAATTGGGACACAGCAAAGGTGTGGTTATGGAGTACATCAGATGAGTTTTCACCTGCATTTGGAACTCACAATAATTCTGATGCTTAGAAAATGTAAAAACAAGGGTTTTCCAACTGGCCTTGTTTTATGTTTATTCTACTTCATTAAGAAACTGGACCCTTTCACAAAGCAGAGAGTTTAAATGCTAAGTGAATTTGCAAACTTAGTTTAATGGATGTTCGGCAGATATTAGCATTCCTGTCAAAGAAACAGCAAGGAATGTGTTAGTCCCATAGATGAGATATTGATTTAAATTAATGCCAGTACTTTTGGGAACGAACCATAAAACAACCCATTACAGAAGGTAATTGCTCATTAAAAATGTTAGATTTCTATCCTGTGGCCAGCACAAAAGTATCTGTAATACATTCAAGACTCATATTTATGAACAGCTCAGCAAGCCAAAAGTCTTCCAGGGTGCTAGCGTAAATTAAAGAGGCATTTGAATTATAACAAGACATCCTGCTTCTGACGTACTGTTTTATGAATGCTAGAGTAAGTGGGAGTTTTACGTATTTAAAGCCAACTGTTTTCCTTTCTCTTAAGTCCATCTTAAAGTTGAAGTGGGATTTTCTGTGCCATAACCAACACCAAATTGGACTACTAAATTGAGCCAATGTTGAGTCGTTACAGACTGGGATGTGCAAAAAAACAGCGTAATGTTTTCAATCTATAGTTCAATCCATATAGAATAGTTCACCCCAAAATAAAATCTTTTACTCTCCAATATGTTGTTCCAAACTTGAATGATTTTCTTATTTCTGCAAAATTCAAAAGGAGATAATTTAAAAAAATATCTGGTTGAGTTGAAGTCAATACATTTGCAGAATATCTTGACTCACTTTATTGCTTAATAAAGCACTCAAACGTATCAGCAAAAAGTGCATGCAGCTCGCTTCTGAATTTGAATTTGAATTTGAATTTATTGAAGGATAGCCTCTTGAGATGCAACATCTCATTTTCAAGAGGGTCCTATATTCTGGGTGGTTGCTAGGCAGTTCTATGGTAATCTAGGGGTTGCTAGGGTGTTTCTAAGTGTTTGATGTTCAGACGGGCTGCTAGGGTGTTATTATGAATAGATCAATATAATAATACTTCAAAGTTTAGCATTCTGCTTGGATTGATCAAGTATAACCAGTTATTTTACAGATTAAAGCAACATTAAAAAGCACAGACTTATCTTGAAAATGGCAACTACAAGAGAGAGACTACAGGTGGTAGATCAGACAGTCTCAGCTCATCATTAGCCCAAACTGAAAGTTTCACAGCATGCAAAATGGCACTCCTGAGCAGAAATCACTTCCTAAAACAAAACAAGAAAAGAAAATGATTAACAGTCCTGCAGTTAGAAAAAAATCAGACAAATAAAATAAGCCCACAACATCAAGAAGCATGCCAACTGTCAAAAAGCAACAACAGGGGAATACAAGCATTTCACAGACTAATCTGTGATACTGCACAGCATTTTACAGTTCATCCACAACCCCACAAAACACTCCAAGGCCGAAAATCGATTCGGCCAAATCGATTAATTGCAATTAATCACATCTAACACAAAAGTTTGTGTTTATATAATATATGTATGTGTGTGTGCAGCCTATATGAAGAGTTCAGATGCAAAAGCAGCTAAACCACACCTCGGTCAAAAATGAGATAATCCACACATCAAATGCTCTCTTACAAATCCGCTAAATCTTGGCGTCATCCCATTATGAAATACCGATTCATTTGCAGAAACCGCTAGACGCCACTTCCCTTTGCCCGCAAAATCCTTTAAGTCAACAGAAACCAATCAGAAGACGCGAATCGAATCATATGATTTCAAGATGAATGACAGTGTGCGTATGAGCCGGCTTTCAATTGCCGAGCTGCAAGTTATTATCATGTTTTGTCCATCGTTACAGTGACACTGACAGGATTTCGCGAGAAGCAACTTTAGTAAATACAAGTGTTCTTTGTGCTGTAAAACTCTTGACAGAAACGTTTGCAGCAGTCACTTCATCACAGCTCTCCCTACTGTGTGGATCAGTTTCTTCATTGTTACAATTTGAATTCTGCAATGTTTCCAGTTTCATCTTTATTGGTTTTGTAACCAATGTCTGTTTACCATTGTCTTGTTGTCCAAAGGTGGACTTAGATGTTTTTGCCAAAAAAAAGCACACATGGACTTTAAATTTGTTAAAACTTTAAATTTTGTGAATTGACTAAAGTGACATTTTTGAAAATAAGGCATTTCAATAACTGACTAATAACCTTTTCATTGCAATTAAAGTGAAATTACTGAACCTAAACATAGGAGCCTGATAAAAAAACAAAATGCTAATTTAAAAGAAAACATGTCAGACAGACTTAGAGGTATATATATTGAAGGGGGTGGATTGGAATCCACTGCTGCTTCAATGTATATGTAATGGTATTAATCAATATTTTTCCTAAATATCAAATGAGTTGAATGACTTCTCTGGAGATTTTACTTTGTTATAGAAGTTACCAGTGTGATTACTGAAATGTTCTTTTCATGTATTCTTTAATGTCTGTATTTGATATCTGAATGCAGAAACAGTGCTTGCTTATTTAGCCTGGCTTCCAGAAATGAAATAGGGACTTGTTTTGTGTTTGAGAAAGGTCTTCAAAGGTCTCCAATAGTTTAAGGGACCATTTCTTTATTAAAACCTTACTTTCCAGTTAGATTAAAGTGTTGCTCTCCTTGAGAGAAAGAACGTATTTTATACTCCTGTTTATAGTTAGAGCCTGGCCAAATCCAACCTAGGAAAAGCTGTGTGTCGGTGTGTGTGTGTGTGTGTGTGTGTAAGTCTTCTTGTTTACAGGTTAAGGAACCACTGGCATTATTGGAGATTGACTGAGTTGTTGTTCTGGACATATTGGAGCTCGGCAACCCAAATCTGCGACCTGGAAGGTCACGACGTGCCTAACTTCAGGGTCTGAGTGTCAGCCGTATAATCGATGGAGATAGACCTCAGTCTATCTGCATATGTGTGGAAAATTACTATGTTTATCTATTTCTTAGCCAATCAGAAACTGCAACCTGAAGCAAGGATGTAGCTTAGACCTTGGTGTAGGGTTTGACTGCTGTGATCTTTGTAACTGTAAGCGGGGCGGCCTACGAACCCCTGTGTCCTGAGTCTTGAAGCTGACTTCTGCTGATGACACTTCAAACTATATTAAGTAAATATTTCTTTAATATTATAATTCTGACTCCTGGTCTTCATTCATCATATCTGGTTCTGGGTCTTTGACTGTAAAACCCCTTACAAATAATATATATATATACCTATTCAATCATCACAAAACAATTTGGACAGCACAGCGCAAGGTAAAACTGTTATTGATGACCATACATTCTGTCCTCTTGCTCGTTAAAACACTTAATTAAAGATTACACTGCATGGCTGGCTCTTGCTGTTATTACTTATTGTTGTTTCACATAGCAGAACAAAATCAGTGCATATTTATATTGATTATGGAATATTTTCTTGAGAGGTCTGGGCACAAAACAAAATTGACTGAGAAACAAATTGAATCAGCCCATTCTGTTCTACCCTACTGAGCACAGTCTGGTGTTTTTGTTAACTACAGAGAAGTTCCTAGCTGCTGTACATTTCACACATTTAAAGTCAAGTCAAGTCAAGTCAAGTCAAGTTTATTTATATAGCACTTTTCACAATATTACAGTATTAAATTAAAATAATACATCAATGTTTGTTTCTAGTGGAAAACGTCCACGTTTGGTAAAGCTGATCAATAGTATTGTTTAACACTCAGTCATAAGTTTTTGACAATCTGTAATATACTGTAACTGCATTTAGGTTTGACATTTATTCGAATGGCTGAGATGAGTAAAATAAATGGGGGAAACAATCCATGGTTGTGGAGAAGTGCAAATTAGATGTCTAAGTGTTATCCTGACTTCTGAACCCAACACTTTCACATCTTATACTGTTTTGTTTTCTTGAAAATGTGTTAAACTGAATGTGTAATAATTGAAATCTTTTGACAGCCCTTAAGTCGTAATTTCTGTTTTAGTTTACCAAAGCAAACTAAAAACCCTTTTTGGGAATCATGGTCATATTAGGTCCTGATATCTTGCAGTTTCATCATAATATATTTGATATTTAAAAAAACTGCCTTGTGACTGACAGCATTTATGAATACATTTGAATTGTCATCCAATAACTACACTGTTCTACCTGACACGGCTTTGCAGTCTCACCTACTTACTTTCCCTGTTTTCCTAGTATGGATCTCATCTAGAATGTCTGCACACTGTTACCAAGGAGACTGCACACCCACATCCTATTGTATTTTGGGGAGCAATTAACGTACCAAAGACTTGTTATTCTGTTTTTTCGGTCTCGTCTTTTTTATTTTCTACATGATTTGATGTATTTACTGTGAGGGTGAAAGGTCTCAAATAAATGAGACTCAAAGCTTGTATCTACAAATTAATAAACCATGCAAGTTTTTCCACTATTTCGACTATTTATACTAAAACACGATGTTCTGTCTAAGCAAATACACTATAATTTGAGCAACTGCTCTGTCTGGTGGCTATTTCTGGTACTACAAGTGAAGATTATCCTGTTAAGCTATTTAAAGAGTGACCTAATGTGAACATGTGTTGTTTTAGTGTTCACATCACTATAGTTTGAGGTGGACGTGTTTTATCTATCTTTATTCTTTTATCAGCATTAAGTCACACACACACAACTCTACAGGCACTAGAAGTATATTGCCAAGCCTTATCTAACACGAGTGTGACACGTTTGACCCGCTTGACTGCATTTGGCCAGTCTGGGATTACCGCTTGGAGCAAAACTCAAATTTATATTTATGAATGTGTGTAGATAGTCAGTAAACAGTTTAAGGCCATAATAATGGAATCCTTTAAATGCATTCACTTCTTGATATACTGAATTTTCAATGACATTATCCAAAACCATTTCTGACTTTTGAGAGAAAAGTCATTTATTTATAAATGCCACTTTAGGGAAATATTATTATCAAAGGACATCAAAGCATGACATGCAGGTGCTTTTCTGCAGTTGCTGTGGTCGACTGGCCAATACTTTTAAGCGTAACTGCTTCAAGGGCTTACTGGTATTGCGGATTCAGTCCTTAAATAGTTTTCTAGAAAGAAAGAAAAAAAGAAAGAAAGAAAGGCATTCCAAAAATTCAGCAAGGACACATTAAATTGATAAAAATACATTTGTAATATTTCAAAATATTTCTATTTCAGATAATTGATGCACAGCACAGCTGTTTTTTAACATTGACAATAAGAAATGTTTCTTAAGCACCAAATCAGCATATTCAAATGATTTCTGACAGATCATGTGACACTGGAGACTGCAGTAATGATGCTGAAAAGTCAGCTTTTTGTCATCACAAAATATATTAAAATAGAAAACAATTATTTTAAATTGTAATCATTTTTCACAATATTACTATTTGACTGTATTTATTGGCTATTTAAATGCATGAGACTACTCAAGAATTTCTTCTTTTGTGTTCCACAAAAAAATTACTATACTTATTTAATAACTATATATTACTATTATAATTATACTAACTATTTACAATTAAAGTATGAACGAGCAATTTCTACAAAAAAAAAATATATATATATATATATCGTCACAATATATCGCAATAGAAAAATGCAACATGTATCGTGGATAGTGACAATACTGTATATATTGTTTATGAAAATGAAAATTACTTTGAGAATTTTTTTAAGTTTACAGAGTTTTGGTGTACTACAATAAACTGCTATATATACAATGTTGAATGTAATGTATAATAATGCAATGGGGGAATATTTGTGGGTCCTGATAATGCCAAATGTCTTATTTTACCAGTAAAAAAAAAAGTGACCAACATTATTTTAAATATATCTAGTCAGTGAAAGAGTGCAAGCATATTCATCTGAAATAATTCTGTTTTCAGCTTCAGAATCATGAATATTTTTATTCTGGTGTCACCATTGTCCTGTGAATTGGGTTATCAGCACCAAGTCCAAGCCTATTCATTTACACCCCGATGTAATACCAAATTTAGCATTTTAATCAACTGTACATTTTTTGTTAACCTTTTACCAAATGTCTTAGAAAATCGCAATAATATCGTATCGTGAGTTCAGTATCGTGATGTGTGTCGAATCCTGACATGAGGGTATCATTACATCCCAGTGTTAATAAAAAAAAAATTTTTGACAGTATTTTAATCCCGGAAACATGATGTAGACTAAATATGAATTCTGTGAAATCTCAGAACCTTCCACAGAGTTAGTGCTTTTGGTGATGACAGCTGTTCGCCACTTGTTGTTTTTTTACCCAGCTGTACAGCACAAGGTTTTGCAGACGTGTTTTGTAAATCACAAGTGTATGCCTCTGAGCCCAGAGCAGCTGCTTTCTTCCAGGTGTCTGCTGGATATATGACCACATAAATATTCAGCTTATATATATATATATATATATATATATACATACATACATACATACATATATATATATATTTACATTCACGCTCATTAGCACACACTTGCAGAATCTCAATGAGAACTATTGTGACTGCTGAGAGTCGGGCACGTGGCCAATCTCTCAACATGCACACTGCATCACAGCAACATCCTGCAGCCTTTGCAAAGTCGTCAGTTTCATTTCTGTTCTGCATTTGCAGCGAAATAGTGATGGAGGGCAAACAAGGACAACTTAGAAATATTACAGCATTAAAAAAATGTGGTTCACTTCATTGAAAACTGTGTGGTTTGAAAAATTATAAGAGGAAATGTAACTGTTCTGCTTATTTTCTGCAGTTGAATGTCAAAAATGAAAATTTCCACACCTTCATGGTTCAATAAAAGTGAATTGTATTCTTATTAAACTTCTGTAAACTTAACATCCAAATGCACAGATTGTTCCTGGGAAAATAAGAGAAATGCTATAGTGTTTTGTTTTCAGATCATTGGCCAGACATTTACTGTATATACTTTCCATCTCTGAGATAACAGTTATAACAGTGTGTAGTTATAACAGTTATATAGTGTTTTTTTTTTCTAAATAAATTGATTTAAGTTATACAAGATTCAACTCAATTTTTTAAAGTCAGTTTAATGTAATTTAAGTTTAAATGACTTAAACATCAAAGTTTATTGTACTTAAAATTTTTAATAAAAATAAAATAAAAAAATAGTGCAGAGAATATCAGTGATTTTAGTGGGTCAAAGATAAAAAGTCTTTTGCAATAATGTTCTAAATGTTTATTTTTTATTTAATTAAATGGTTCATTAAAAACTATTTTTTACATTTACTAATCTTGGTTAATGATTATGAAAATGATGATAGTTCATAACATATTAACAAATGCTAACATTTAATGGTAAAATTATATAGAAATCAAGGTAGATAATTAAAAAAGATTAACAAATGCTTTACATCAATACTGTAAAGTGTTACTGTTGTTTTTATTACAAATAACATTATATAATATATACTAAAAAAAATATTTTAGCTTAAAAATGTATATATATATTCAACTGTAAAATTTATTTTTGATATTTTATGATGCATAAATTAAAAACATTTATTACAAATAATAAATAGTGAAGAATGTTTTATTATAAAAGTATTATTGTTTAAACAAATATAATCACTATTTAATATTTTAAGAAATATCACAATTTTTTCACTTTATGTCCCATAAAAAATCTAATTTTGATTCATGAACTGAAAACATGGACATATAGATTTTTTATAGTTTTTATTATTATTATTATTATCATCAATTAAATGAGCATCACGTCACATGGACATATGGTATACTGATACCACATCTTATTGTGCTGTAGACTGACAGGGTCTGCCAGGACCCCGATTATGCATTTTCAGCAGTTCTCAATGATTCCCAGTTATGACTTTGGACCCAACCTTGCTCCTTCCTCTAGCTCTCGCGTGAGTCATGTGAACAGGTGTTCCTCTTCCCTGCCTATTATCAGCCTCCACACAGATGTGAGGCTGCTGGGAATAAACAGGGAATATCTTCACCTTGTACACAGCTCTAAGCAGCCTGTCATTCACCTTCCCTTCTGCTTTGTTGAATGACTGCAAGGTCAGCTTCTCCCACCATACAGGTTGACATTACACCGCTCAGATAACACACATTCTCTGCGCTGTCACAGCTCAGAGGCTAGAATACACCGTTAACTTCTGGGTCTGTGTTTGAATTAAACTGCTATTTTCTTTCACTTTTCTTTTAGAAAAGACACTTTTAAGCTTTGATGTGGGCATCTGAACAGAGATGCTTGAAAAGATACTTGCCATGGGCATATTTATAGGGAGAGTGAGAGTGAGAGTGTGTGTGTGTGTGTGTGTGTGTGTGTGTGTGTGTGTGTGTGTGTGTGTGTGTGTGTGTGTGTGTGTGTGTGTGTGTGTGTGTGTGTGTGTGTGTGTGTGTGTGTGTGTGTGTGATCTCCTTAGGAACGTTTTGGGTGAATAGACTTTCAATGGAGGGACATTTGTGCTTTGAAAAGTTCGGAACAACATAAGAGGGAGTAATTGATGAGAGAATTTTCATTTTTAGGTGAACTATCCCTTTCAAGCAGCAGTTGTTAAAAACAAGGTCTGAGTTATCGATCTTGTCATCAGTTCATGCAGAGACCCAATAATGTGCGCCGTGCTACGGTCTAGTTACTTTTCACCTTCTATTTCAGCTGTGGCGAGCAGCTTTTAACAACAGTAATCAAGGTTTCCCAGGCAGCAGCAGAGCATGACAAAGGTCCTTGCTTATTGTTTTTTCTCTCAGCCTCTTTACCTCCACAGCTCTCCTCTCTCAACAAGATTAGAGATCCATTACCGAATCATGTTGGGCCTAGGCAAACAGAGTCTGGCTTCCAGCTCATCCCACATGGCATGCACAGCATCCATCATCACACCAGTTCACTTCCCTTGATACAGGCACAAAAAGCCCACATCAGTCTTAATTGGACATTAGCTAGAAATCACTAGCAACGCTCGACCTTTGGTTCAGAACGACAACAACAGATACAGGAAACAAACGAGCTGACGAGAGGAATAATTGGCTGTCGTTTTCCATCCCACCGTCTGTTTTCACCAAGCTCTCTGGAGAGGAGAAAAAAAAAATAAAAAAAAATCACTGAAACTAATGTCAGTAGACCACAAACGCAAGGAGTAAGAAAGATGGGAATTTGAAAGCCATAACGTGTTGGGCCTTAATTGGATAATGGGAACGAATCACTCAAGAAAGGTTTCAGATAAATGACTGCAAGCCTTACGAAATTCTGTGTAATTAGAGGTGGGATGTCACTCGTCTTCTGTTTGACAAAAAAAAGAGTAAAGGTGACATACTCAGTACTATTCTATTTTCACAGTGTTCCTCATCATTTATCACACATTAAGTAGGCTGAGCGTTACATTTCTACACCACTAGCATCACCAAACCAAAAAGGAAAAATTAAGGCTGTATCCGAAATTGCACCATATACCCTCATTCTCACTTGACATTATCGAGTGCACTCAATCCATCCCATAATGCACTTCAAAAACAAGTGTATAACTGATATAACTGTATAACTGAGCGTACACTCAAACACTATAGCCGCTAGAATAGCCTGTGAAGCATCAAAAGATGGCGTCCGCAGCACTTCTGGTGCATTTGTACAGATTCACTCACACCTTATTTGTGACCCTGGATCACAAAACCAGTAACAAGTCGCACAGGTATATTTGTGGCAATAGCCAACAATACATTGTATGGGTCAAAATAATCGACTTTTCTTTTAAGCCAAAAATCATTAGGATATTAAGTAAAGATCATGTTCCATGAAGATATTTTGTAAATTTCCAATCGTAAATATATAAAACAGTGAACGCAGCACAATCGCAAACATAAATGGAAAACTTTAAAGGTTATTTTCTCAATGTTTCGATTTTTTTTGCACCCTCAGATTCCAGACTTTAGTTGTATAGTACTGTCAAATACTGTCCTATCCTAACAAACCATACATCAATGGAAAGCTTACTTATTCAGCTTTCAGATGATGTATCTCAATATTTTAAAAAAAATGACCCATGTGACTGGTTTTGTGGTCCAGGGTCACATTTGTGGAGTAGGTGAACATGATTTCACCAAGTATGTTCCTGGATCAACATTTTGTTGATAACACTGATGTAGAGTGTAGCCTACGTTCAAATATAATATGTTTTACGTTTTTATGTTTTTAGTAGGCTAAAAAAAAATGGATTTTTCTTTTCTTTCAAGCAGTTTTGCAAAACATCCTCTTCTACCAGTGGATGAACAACAAACGCATAGTAGGCTAACGTTACCAACCCAAACTCACGCTTAGGCCTAGTCTTTCTTGCTACTGTGACAAAAGTGTGCATCCAATATCCGTGTTCACATCAGTGATATTATGAATAAAATAACGATAATTAACATTTTTAATAAACTAAATAAAGTTTGTAAAGTTTACTTAATGTACAGTTTACTTAACATATTCTCTAATTTTCCTTTTTTCGTTTTAAGTCGTTAAAAACAGATGAACTTTCTAAAAAGTGTCTTCAGCACGCACTTTTTAAATGCGCCTTACCTTGAAGCCGAAGCCCATAACGACTCCACGACTTTGTGGAGACCTTCACTATCCTTTCGATAACACAACTTCTGCAAACATGCCATTTTAGAGCAGAGGAATGATAACACGACTTTAAGCTTCTGACGCGAGCAGCGCCATCTATGGGTCAAAACTGGTGATCAAAACTGCGATTGGAATACGACAAAATATACAACAATATAAAAATGTACAAATTTAATAATAATGCAGTGTACATAACCATTCATCAATTAAAACTATTCATGAAAAATATTACAAATCTTCTTTTCCAAGTATACTGTTCTCTTTTCTTGTGTAGCCTACAGTAGTGGAATTTTCCCAAAATAATACAAAAATAAAACAATTACAAATATATAGATTTAAATTAGTTATTATTTAAATGTAATAAAACATACACAAATCCAAATTATTCATATTAAATGTAATGGGACGTTCTTTTACGTTCTTTAATCGTTATATAACATAGGCCTACATCTGGCTTTAAAGAGTTTAAGTACAATGTTTAAAAAGTATAGTTTTTGGATAATGATGATATGCATATTCAATGATAGTTAAAGCAATAAATGTTTCCTTGTCTAAGCAATCACTATGCTTCTCCATACTTCTCTATAGGTTCTGCCTTGAAACCGGTAATCTTCATTTGATATATAACTAAATTCTGCCCTCATGTGGACATAGTCGAAATGGTTTTTACTTTTACTGGGTGACATTGCCGAGTGAGTTTTCTCCTAAAATCCCTTTTAGACTAAGCCTAAATAGGCCTACATAATATCATCATCAATTGTCTGATGAATCAAGGTCTTTTATGCTTTCCAGTCTTATCTGTTTCATATTAATGAGTGGGCTACATATTATAGCATAAAGGCTACAGCATAATGGCTTTCTCCAGTTAGTGTTTTTGTATTTTTGCCCTTTCAGGCTTCTCTTCTCTAGAGCTGATTTACTATTTGCAGTTTCGTCCTCACCTCTGAGAAGACCATTATGAAATCCTCTGGGCAGATCTCTGCTTCAGTACTCCATCAAACTAATCGAGTTTCTCCTGGCTTTTAGCAGGCTCATTAACTCAACCCTGATCACAGGGCAAACCGGCTTGTGTCACAAAACATGCTATTGATGAGTGACCCCTCCTCTCCGTCGGTACCACAGAAAATAACAAGTCCTCAAATTGTTGTACGAGTATATGATGCTGCAAAAATAGCATATCATGTAAGTCGTCGTTACTCATGATTGTGCGGAGCACTGAGTGTGAGGAAAATATGAGCAGCTGTGACCCCCTTTCATGGTTGAGTTGAAATTGTTTATTAGATTTAAATGACCAGCATCTAATTTTCACTTGCTCAATAAGATCCAGACTGTTTTGCCTATTGCCCTCCTCGGGTTCTGTCTGTGGCCATACTGTGAGAATAAAGTGTCTTTGAGATCAAACATTGGTGCAGAGCAAATGGATCTCACGCAGAGAGGGCAGCAGATGGACTGGGCATGGGAACAAGGTAGCATCTCTCCAAACAGACTTTCAATGAGCCACAGAAAACAGGAAGAGGCCGTTGATAGTAAATGATATGAAGGACACTGGGCCTTTTCTCCACTGTCTATCTATTTCTATAAGTGTGATAACTTACCCCAACCTGACATTTTTTAACAATACCGTCATCCTGAGAACAAAGTTCAGCATTTTGGTTACAATCTGCCTTTGTTTTATACTCCTGTCTGAATGTGTATCAGTGTGGTTTTGATGTTTACTCCGGAGCTGTAGCAAAAATATCACACTGGAATTTTAGTTTGAAAGAAAAAGAGTTCACTAAAATGAGCTTTGTGACAACTTACCCGTGTGACAACTAGTCCCAGTCATGTTGACTATAAAATACTGGATAATGGTGATTTGCTATAAATATTGTTCTAAAAAAAAATGCTGTTGTCCTATATCTCCAAAATCTTGACTGGAATGTCTCGCAAACTTACTGTTATGTAGATGGATGTACTGTAGTTTTATTTTAGTGCTCCCAATATGTCAGCAGGCCATCATTTCCAGTGCTTGGAAGTATGAAACTTTAAGTAGATACTGTAAACTTCAAGTAGGGGGACAGTAACATCTTTAAAACATAAGATACGGAGCTATGGTCCACTGATAGCTCTCATGGGAACAGAAACTTCCGAAAGTCTGGCAATTATGGGACACGTTAATTCCCAGGAGGAGGTGATATTTCTCTCTAAGGTACAGGATATGCTGTACTATTCTGCAGGTATAAACACTTAAAATATGTTCACTTAATGTCTTATTTAATTTTATGAAAGATAATTATTCTAGAATATATATGCTACCATTTAAAAGTTTGCTGGTCGGTAAGATTTTTTAAAATGTTATATTACTGTTTTTGTAAAACAGCGATATTGTGAAATATTAGGTTTTCTATTTTAATATTTTTTTAAATGTAATTTATTTTTGTAATGGAAATGCTGCATTTTCAGCAGTCATATTCTTATCGGTGCAATTTTTTAGTGTAAACCATGATACATTTTTTCCCTGCTGAATAAAAAACTTTTGAATGTTAGTCTATACATCTGTGTATGTGTAGAATGTAGAAATTAACAAAGAAAACACAAATATAAACAATTTTTATTTCACCTACTTACAAAAGAAAACAAAAAGTCAAGTAAAGAATCCAGTTTCAAAGAAGTATAGAATGCACTCACATCAGATATAATCAGAATGAAAAGAATAAATAAAGATATAACAATCAAGTTTATGAAGGCTAGCTATTGGAGGCTTTTCAAATTGTCAATACAGACTTTGGGTTTTTATTCCTGAGGTGATTTGTTAAAGAGATCCATAGGGATTATATTAAAAGAGGAGTTGTAGCTATTGGATGTTCTTGCACTGTCTTCATCTTTATTTATCTCAGAGGTTTAGCTGTTCTACAGGGGCTCGAATATGACAGTGCTGGTTCAGTCCATTGCTGGTGCTTTAGGCAAAACAACATGTTGTAGTCTCCTTCAACTCATGGTACCCCTGGTGGTTAGGCTCTGTAAAGAGACAGAGAGTGCTGTTAGGGGCATCAATTTTGGGATGTTAAGTGCCAAACATCTTTTGTCTAAAATAAAGTGCACAATGCGGATGCTAAAACTTTTGTTTTTCATTAAAGCCTCCTTTAGAATGAATAAAATAGTTTCATAAGTACAATTTTTGTAATAGACTTGCAAGAAAGTGGTATGTATTAGGCCCAGATGGACTTTTTTTCACTGATTTTAAATCAAAGTCTTTGGAACACTATATATTTTCAAGAAATGACACATTGTGTCATTTTGTTTTACCACATTATCTTCAGTTCACACAAAATATAATGATGTTCGTAGACACACAAATGCTCAGTGTCCAACATCCTATATAACATATTTATGTCACTTTGATGAATTTCTGAACGTCCCATATGACAGCCACGAAAATGCCAATGAGCACGATGCGTTTAAGGATATAGATGAGAGTGACTGTACCAAGCGTCATGTCTTGTTCCACAAGAGGGCGCTGCTCTGGACAGTTCACTGCGTTTCCTCTGGCTGCTCCCAGCACAGTCATGATGTCTACAAGATTGAGCTTTCCCTCCTCTCTGGCCTCTCTCATCTCCTCCTCGAGCTCCTCTCTGGCCTCCGCCACCTCCTCCGCCTGCTCCTCTGTCAGCCCACCCTTTGACCCCTTTAACCGAGGAGGCGCGAGGGAGCACACAGCCCTAAGGCGGCCGTACGATTGCAGCTGCGCTACGTTGGCGCGTAGAAAGAGGAGCAGCACGTTGAGATCGTTCAGCGGGCAGCCCAGTTTCTGACCGCTCATGAGCCCCAATCCGGGCAGCACCTCGTAAAGGGAGAGGAAGGTTGTGTCCCAGCAGAACAAACGCAGAAGGCTAAAGAGAACAATAGGAGCTAGCAACACATACACGGCACCGTTAGCTACGCTAATGACCTGGAACACAAGTAGGCCAGTCATTTTACACTGAACTAGCTCAGGCACCCAGGGCTGGTCACGGAGGAGGCCGGTGCGCACGTAGCAGCTGAATTCGTCTTGCAGAAAGGCGGAGAGGTGGAAGTAGATTAGGTACAGGCACGAGGCGGACATGAAGGTCAGGAGCAGGAAGCCTCGCAGGAAGAGCATGCTGACCAGGAAGTAGGAGCCATGCTTGCACTGCATGTATCTCTCCAGCAGGGGGTACTCAAAGTACCGCTTGCGCTTAGCTCTAAAAAGACAAAAAATAAAAAGATTTTTTGGTTTAATGTTTGGAAACACCAACAACAGCAAAAAAAAAAAAAAAAAAAAACCTTCACACTAAAAAAACTGGGCATATACCTCTCAAGCTCAGCCTGAAACTGCAGTGGGTTTTCTGACTGTTCTTTTAGGTCCAGGATGCTCTGGGCCAGGCGGACAGAGCGGTTGTAAGACTTGTCCAGTTCGTCGATGATGAAAAACAGGTCAGAGGTCAGACTGGGCACGGCTAGATACCGCCAGATCACAGCTGGCAGGTACATCATCATGGCCATGACCAATAAGGAGTACGGAAACATCTGCACAAGCAAGAGAACAATTGAGTACAGTAGTATCTATCTATCTATCTATCTATCTATCTATCTATCTATTCATTTATTTGTAATATTAATATTTATTTACTTAATGTACTTATGCATTTTATTTACTTATTTAATAAAAATAATGCATTTATTTATTAAAAAATAAATTCTCTCAGATTTATAATAGAATTAAAATGGACACAAAATAAAAGTGTTGACAAAGTAAATATCAGGGGCCGTATTCCCAAGGAATTTTAAAGGAACACTCCACCGTTTTTTTTAAATAGGGCTTATTCACTTTCTTTCCTACATTTAGCAAATGCATTTTTGTTTCAGTGCATGCATTGTTTTAGTTTGACAGGGTCGGCGCTAGCTTAGCTTAGCATAATGAATGGAATCCTTTGTTGCCAGCTAGCATGTCCTGAGTAAAAGTGATATATAAAAAAAAAACCCCACCTAATTACTTCTTGTGGCCTGCGTATTCACAACAAGTACAAATAGTGATGCAGATTAACACTAGGCGATTTCCTAGGCAGATATTGACTTATATATTAAGGACTATATTAGGGGGAAGCACAGGCGAAGCACTGCTACTTGGGCGTGATATCTCTGCAATGCTATAACAATGCATGCACTGAGACAAAAATGCATTTGCCCACCTATCTAAAAGTAGGAAAGAAGGTGAATAAGCCCTATTTCAAAAAACGGTGGAGTGTTCCTTTAAGGCTAAAAGTAGCTCCTAACTGGCGAATTTAGGAGCAACTCCTAAAAATAATGGCCGTGTCACTCGTAACTTTAGGACTCCTAATTTTTTTGACTAAGAGTAATTCACGAAGCATTTTAGCCCTAAAAGTAGCACCTAAGCCTAGGACAGCTTAAAAGAAGTCGAGAGGACTCCTAACTCACTAAGACTAATTCACAAACCGCTTTTTGTGGCATTTCACGTTGCGATGTTTTAAAATGCGTATGCGGCGGCAACGAGCTTCCAATCGTGAGGGAACAATTTTGCATCGTAGGCATAACAAGGGATGCAATAACGCCACCAACAACAACCAAAACTAGGCTACTCATTGCATGTAAACTAATTGTAACGTTTCATTGTGAATCAAATTAAAATGTTCTTCTCTTTGCAAACGTAGGCAGAGGCATATAGTGACAGATTAATTCAATAATGTTGCAAAGATATTGCATCAATCCATATGTTTCATTAGGCTACTAGGCTATTTGTTTTGCCTTACTCTTTATTCATTCAGGCTATTTATTCAGTTATTCATCATCTTCCGTCCTTCGCACTACTTGTGTAGCGCACACATTCTCAGACCTATCACTCATCATCGTAGGGGAGGTGTTTGGAATCATTCCAGCATTACAATCATCAGCCAATCAAGGTGGTCACTTCAGTCAAGCTCGTGCATGAGTAATGACGTCATCCATAGCAACGAAGACTCACTCTTAGTTTAGGAGTTGTCATTTTTCTTTACTAAGAGTAGGTCTGAAACGCGTTGTGAATAACTTTTAAGAGAAAACTCCTAGCTAAAATCTTTTAGTGCGATTTAGGAGTACTCCTAGTGGTAAGATAAAATGCTTTGTGAATACGGCCCCAGATCCATAAACTACATTCAGGAATTTGTTTGAGACAATGGGATATCTTCTGTAACTCCATATAAAATCACTTGTCTCTTGTTCAGGAGAAAGCAAAAGACTTGAGAAAATGTTTCTATTTGCTCTGAATTTTATATGACGTTTGTGGGTCTCATTTGTGATGTACTAAGATATTTAAGAGGTCTCATTTGTGATGTACTTTCTGAATGTTTTTACTCACTTTATGCACCCACAGTGAACGTTCTTCAAAGTTCCCATCTGTGTCAAACTCATGGTGCATGAGAGAGTCCCAGCAGTACGTATCCACATATGCTGCCTGCTTTAATGTGAAGTTGTTGGGAGGAAAGCAGCTAATCTGTGGGCCTGGGAGGGAAAACAGAGAAATGAACATGCTGAGATATAAATGACAGTGTTCTACAGAAGCATCACTTGTTGCTGTGTAAGTGGAGAGGCTGGGCAAGAGCTGGGTGGCATGTCTGTAATAATGCTAGATCTTGTCCAGGGACACAGATGGTGAAACCACAGAGGCTGCCAGGAAACACCCTTCTGCGGGGAGTTTTGCTTCCTGGGTGAGAGGGTGTGACCCAGCTATTGAGAGGAGGCCTACTTTATATTGACCACTTAAACATCTGTGTCACTCTCCAAAACCTACAGTCAACCTCCAATTTACTGACTGAACACAACATGCCCCACACCCACGGGCCACGGCTATTATGGATAACTGAGCTCCACTGAACATCTCTGCAAATTATATGATACCGAAGTTCTTCAGACCAGGAGAGATATTAATAGACATCTGAGTTTCCTAAAAGTTTCAATCTTAATCTATTTATGTAGATACACTGCCATTCAAAAGTTTAGGATCGGCAAGATTTTTTATGTTTTTAAAAGAAGTATTTTCTGCTCACCAAGGCTGCATTTATTTGATTAAATATACAAAAAAAAAATAATAAATAATAATAATCTTTTGTAACATTATAAATGTCTTTACTGTAACTTTTGATCAATTTAATTCATCTTTGATGAATAAAAGTTTTGATTTCTTTTATTTCTTTCCCCAAAAAAATGTAATACAAATTCTTACTGACCCCAAACTTTTGAAAGGTAGTGTTTAATGTTACAAAAGCTTTCTATTTCAGATAAATGCTGTTCTATAGAACTTTCTATTCAATAAAGAATCCTGAAATAAAATGTAAATAACTGTTTTCAACATTGATAATAAAAAGAAATGTTTCTTGAGCATCAACTCATCATAATAAGGAATGATTTCTGAAGGATAGACTGGAGTATTGATGCTGAAAATTCAGCTTTGAGCACAGTAATAAATTACACTTTACTATATATTGACATAGAAAACAGCTGTTTTAAATTGTAATAATATTTCACAATATTACTGCTTTTTTTATCATGAAATGCAGCCTTGGTGAGCAGAAGAGACTTCTTTTAATCTTACCGATCCAAAACTTTTGTGTATATAATCCTGCATTCTTTTTTGCAACCGGCATGTGATGTAATTTTCTTTCCACTGTAAAGTTTGTGTTGATGTATCCTAACCAAATAACCTGAGTGTTGTCAGACCACGTTCAGAGCCAGAGAGGATCAGTCTGCTTGCCTTGCACGTCTCAGTTTAATTAGCATATCTTCTCGTTAGTCTGAAATAGAGAGCTGGGAAAGAGCAGACTGACTGTAATTACAGGCCCTTGTCATCTCTACACGTCTCTCTTAATCATCCTCATGCCAATTAACATCTGTGTGAGCTGATTGCAGACCAGCTCCAGAGGAACTGATTGCAACCTCAAAGTCAACTGCCTACACAAAACAGACAGTTCTCTCCAAAGCACTGTTGGCAGGAAAGCTCAAGTTGGTGGCATTTACAGCCAGCAATTGGCACCCATACCGTTCAAGTCACTAAAGATATCTCCCCTGAAAGCAATTCCAGTTG
Organism: Scardinius erythrophthalmus; assembly: GCF_964197995.2. NCBI lineage: Eukaryota > Metazoa > Chordata > Actinopteri > Cypriniformes > Leuciscidae > Scardinius > Scardinius erythrophthalmus. Next base: position 20,173,266 of record NC_138243.1, read on the forward strand.
GTTTGCAATGTCATATAAATTGATAATAATCATTAGCAGATGCTTAATTCTCATATTTCACCAGTTTCCCTTCCCGAGTGCAGTGCAGATAGCGCTGTCACCTCAGATGAACACTAATTACATCCAGAGTTCCATCAGCCCAGCCCCTCAAGCTAATGGTCAGTCAATTAACTCAAGGGTCTGGGAAATTACTGCAGTGCCAGTGTCGCTCTGATGTCCTGTGATTTGCGCACGGAACACTAGGGAGAGAAAAAGAGCTGCTAACCAATTGAAATCTCTCTGGCAAAAGCCATGGACACCAGAAGGAGCGGCAGGCCCACGGAAATGAACTTGATGACTTTATCCAATGGCAAATCCAGCTCCAGGTGTCGGATGCGACCGTCCCCATTACTATCCCTCAGCAGGGCATCAGAGAGCATCGCTTGGGCGGCCGCGTTGGCGATAGACATCCTGCCAACTGTGGACGACAACAGAAAATCAAAAGGATATTTCTGGTAAGCAGTTTCTTGGTTTAATTTATCACATGTGCTTTCATTCATATTGACACAAAACAAGTCTATTAACATCAATATGAATGCATAAGGGACAACTTAAGTTATCAAGAAGCACTTTGACTTTGATGTGGTTTAATAGCAAATGTGATACAAGAACACATGATGAGCCTTACTTGCATGATAAAGTATCAAATCAAGCCTTCCATGAAATTATTCCATTAAACAGTAATTATGTTTTCCATTAAATTCGTTAGCAGCTATCCTAGTTCTTATTAACCAAAACCTTTGATGCACTGCCACTTTAACACAATTTTTAGATTGGGCTGTTAGCGCACAACCCAGCGTTGTCGACTTTTTAAACACGTTTTAACCCAGGTTAAGCGCCGTTTTTAGTCCTGGGATATGAAAAAATGCTGGAGCAATAAACAACCAATCATAAGCAGGTCACAAAAATTGCCACGCGCCTTATTTCGTGGTTGACCGTTTGAGGAGGAGGGGGGGGGAACAAACGGAAAACAAGTTAATTTGAGTGAAGAAGATCGAGTTGTATTGTTTTGTGGTCCGAAAGGTCTATTCAGTAGAAAATTTGTATGGCAGGCTATACTTACAGGAACAAGAGCGAGACACTCATTTATTTAAACAAGTCACGTGCTGTATTAGCGCGAATGACACCGATGTCTCGAATATGCAAACAATAACTAGACTACTAATACGAACGTTAAACGGGTAGCGTCACATATTCGTCCAATCAATGATACAGACACGACTTGTGAAATGTATAAAAAAAACATAATATGCGAATAAGAACATTAACCTGTTAAATGTACAGTGTGAAACCTGATTAATTTCTTACTCCGTATTAATGCTTTAGAATGAAAAAAAAATGAAGTGTGAAAAGCCCTTATTTGTGTACAGTTGCTCTTACAGTACCTTATGAGCTCTTGTCCAGTAGAGGAATGTATTGTGGATAAATCCAACGTTAAACTGGTCCTGGGACTGGAGAGGAGAGGGATGCTGGCGTGGATCTTAAATACTGGAGGAGGTCTGAGCAAAATGAGAGGCTGTACTGGGCTGGGTTACTTGGTAATTAAAAGAGCCAGAGAGGACCTTTTGAGCCTGCTGTGCTGGGGTAAAAGCAGAGAGGGTGGAGATGGCCTGCAGGTTTACTGAATTCCCTAACATGCTCATCAGCCCAGTGGCACCAATCCACTTCAAATGCACCCGGCCGGCTATGTGGTTTTTCTTGCCTCTGTCATTTCCCAGGTTATTAATACTCTCCGGCCCTGAACAGCCCTGCCTGTGCAGCCATGCTCAAGAGTGCGTACTGGACTGTCACAAACACTGCTATTTCAGATGCATACAGACCTTCACGAAGTTTAGAGCTCACTGGAAGGCTGTTTAACCCATTCATGCCCAATAATGTTAAATTGAACACACTGTACAGCTCTTAAGTGGAACTTATTAGAAACAAAGATTTCGATGATTGTGAAGATTGAGATTGAGGAGTTGGAAATCTGAGTAAACATTCTGAAATGGCAACATGAATTAAAAACTTCCATAGGACAGAATCCAGCAAGTTGTCTACGCCTATGGAAGGTGTTTAATAACATCTCAAGTCAGCCAAAAATATTCACCAATGAAATAAGAGCTGTATTTGCCAGTGGCCATGAATGGGTTTTAAAAAAATCCTTGCAGGAAATCATGAGGTTTTATTTTTATTCCTTGTTTGGCAGCTAGAGATTTTTATAAAGCCTAACTTTGCCTTTTGGGTTATAGTTATTTAGGTTACACAAACATAGCGATTTGAGGAACTTTAAGAGGTCTTAAAGCTGAAATCTTTGTATTACTTCTACAGACCAAAAATACACTTTATTATTTATGAACATTATGATGCTTAAATTAAACATGACAGTAAGCATTTCCAGAATTAAATAGTTCCAAGCAATACAATCCTACTGTGGGTCTGTTTATCTTTTGTAAAAAAAAAAAAAAAAAAAAAATTGTCACAACAAATGAGTATATTTTTAGTTTTTATTAATATTTTCAATTAGCTTTTTATTTAATTTTTTATGTGCTTTTGATATCAATATTTGTAAATAGCCTATCCTATTTATTTATTTATTTGACCAGTTTTTATTTTTATTTTATTTTTTTATTTCCAGTTAGTAATTTAAGTGATTCAACTTGCCAAGAAAACATTTATCATTTTCTTTTTGTTTAAGTTTGTCTAATATTTCTAGTTTACTTTATTTCAGTTAACAAAAATGTTGGTAACACTTTACAATAAGGTCTTACTTGTTAACGCAACACTATGGAACTTTTCCTCTTCGGTCCCCCTACAGGTTGGAAGCGGAATTGTCCATTACCGCTGTCGTAAATAATTTAGCCTACTGTCGCACGCACGCCCACTGTTTATCTAGCACAATGAATGATGTCCACAGACAAGGTAGAGTATGATGTATGATTTTATGAAAGTATGATGTATTGCGACATCAGAAACGAAGAAAAACAAAATGACTATTGTAACGCTTGCCGTAAAGCTAGTCAAATTTGTAGTTTTCTTATGTCTCATTAGAACTACAGAAACTCAACCAGATCTGGCAGTCTTACATAGCAGATAAAGGACCGCAAAGCGGAGGCATAAGTGCCTTTCACCCTGTTACGACTTGATGAACCACTGAAATGATTTTGGAAACATTATTTTAAGGTAAATAATGTTACATAGTGTTGCTTTAACATGAAATAACTACATCAATACATTTGTTACAGTATTTATTATTCTTTGCTAATGTTAGTTAATAAAAATACAGCTCTTCACTGTTTGCTCATGTAAGGACAAAGAATAATACATGCTGTAGAAGTCACCTTATTGTAAAGTGTTTTAATATGTTTAGCTTTAGTTCACAGTAACAACCCAACAAAATGGTGAATATTATAATTCAGCAATAATTTGTTTGTATTAATTTGTACTAGCATTCGGTTGCAAAATGACACCCAGGTCCAGTAGAGTCATAGTTTTTAATTATCAAAAATGGTCTACTGAAACACAATAGATTATGACAACAATGTATACAAACAAATAATTAAAAAGCTCCCCTATCATCACTTGCTCTGGAAGAACAATTAAAAAAAACAACCAAGAAAAGGATAATGAGAAACATGTACTTCACAAAGACCAACTGCAATAACATTCAGAAACATCCTCTGTCTTTTCTAAACATCACATCAGACACAGGTGATTAAATCTGTAGACACAGTTAGCAGAAAAGCTCAGAAATATCTTCACAGTTTTTTGTTTCGTCCTTCACATAAAATAAAGAGGGGCGTTTCAGGGTGTGATACGCACCTGTAAATATGTCTTTTTTTCCTGCAGTGTTCTTCAGTAAACTTCATTTGTAGGTCCTATACGGTTTCAGAAGGGCACGAGAGTTTTGTTCCTCGCGTGGAAGAGATGCTTGGCACTGGTCGAGTCTTTCAACATGCGTTCGCCTTAAACAAGGCTGATGTTTATTTGCTCAGCCGGCGAATCCAGCGGACAGCATCCTTGTTGATTGTGCCACTGCCTTTTGACAGTTTATAAAATAAATATGAAGTGTCCGGGTAAAATGCATCACTATCAAATGTACATACATTGTGCTGTCAGGCATTTAGATTGTTTGCTTCTTTTTTTAAAACCTCAAAGATTGAATATTTTGTTAAATCTACAAAAAGGAAAAGGAAATAAAACATGCCTAAAACATCCACTCATTGCATGGTTATCAATATGACTGTAAGAGGGTAGACATCATGTCATGCTAAGACACCTGAGAACCAAAGAGACATAATAAACAAAGTAAGGCTTAAATGCATTATATGAATGTGAGTAGCATGACCAGTTGCTTGACGGCCCAATGTACAGTACGTTCTTTGCACAATGTTCTGTCCTCCCTCAAAATCTCACTTTAACATGAATTTTAGCTATTCATCAAGTCCAAAGCAGGCCCCTCCTCTTCATTCCGATTGGATGATCCATGGCACTTAGTGTCCATTGGAAACCATTCAGGCAGTGTTGAGATGTGTTGCCATGGGGATGAGTAAGAGTTAAGTCAATTATGTCATTTTCGTCGATCTGATCCTTTATTCGAGTCCTTCGTTGTGATTGAGGCCCAGATCTCTCCGAACCATCTGTCTGCCTCCCTCGCTTTCTTCGTCCTCTTCTTCATCTTCCTCCTCATCGATTCCCTCTTCTTCCTCCTCTTCTTCGTCGTCCTCTTCCGTGCCGTCCATGGAGTCGTCAGTTCCTCCCAGCATGGCTTGCTGCATCGCCAGCGTGGCAGAATCAGAGGACAGAGGCTGCAGGCCGTCCATGCCCAGAGAATCTAACAAACACATGTAGAAACACAGAGTCAATTGCAAAAAACGTATTACATATAGCTCCAGTTTCACAGACAAGGCTTAAGTTAGTCTGATTTAAAACTGATCTGTTTTAACATGTCAATAAATGTTAATAAAATACGTCATTTGTAATATTTTTTTCTAATGAACGTTTATAAAAACTACTTAAATGTCCTAATTGAACTAAGGCCTAATCCTGGCATAATGTCAGCAACACACTTCCATATATATATATACAACTGTTTAAAAGTTTGGGATCGGTAAGATTTTTGAAATGTATGTAAAATAAGTATCTTATGTTCACGAAGGCTGCATTTATCTTGAATACAGTAACAACAGTAATAAAATTGTACAGTAATTCAATTTACAATTTAAAATAACTTTTCTATTTTAATATAATATTTTAAAATGTAATTTATTCCTGTGATGGCAAAGCTGAGCCTTTAGAAATCACATGATCCTTCAGAAATTATTCTAATATGATGATTTGGTGCTCAATACTATTTATAAACTTTAAAATAGTTTATAAACTAAAAATTTTGTAAACAATTTTTTTATAAACTTTAATAAACATTAAAAAGGTATTATAAACACAAATAGAAATGATAAATATCTTTAACTTTACTGTCACTTTTGATCAATTTAATGCATCCTTGTTGTTATATATATATATATATATATATATATATATATATATATATTAGGGCTGTCAAATGATTAATCGCGATTAATCGCATCCAAAATAAAAGTTTGTTTTTACATAATATATGTGTGTGTACGGTGTATAATTATTTTCTATATATAAATACACACACATGCATGTATATATTTAAGAAATATTTGCATGTATATACTGTGTATATATATTTATATTATATATAATTTATACACTGTAAAAAAATTCTAACCCTCCCAAATCAAAAATTTCAAGTGACCGATAACATCTACATTTTTCAATTGGCCCAAGTGAAATTCTGTAAATTATAAAATTAAATTTACAGATTTTCACTTGGGCCAATTGAAAAATTTAGATGTTATCGGTCACTTGAAATTTTTGATTTGGGAGGGTTAGAAATTTTTTACAGTGTATTATATATAAATATTTTATATATAAATAACACATTCTTCTTAAATATATATGCATGTGTATGTATTTATATATAGAAAATAATTATACTCCATACACACACACATATATTATGTAAACACAAACTTTTATTTTGGATGCGATTAATCGCAAGTAATCGTTTGACAGCACTAATTAATATATATATATATATATATATATATATATATATATATATATATATATATATATATATATATATAAATACACTGTATTATTTGTATACATATACACGCATATATTTATTTATTATGAATCATATACACGCATATGTATACAGTATGTATATATATATATATATATATATATATATATATATATATGATAAATTATACAAAATATAAAGATTTATATATGTATAATTTCCATTTATATAGCTGCAGTGGGACATTCTGGAAATTCCTGGAATTTTGAAATTGTGATTTTAAGTCTGAGGATATACTCAACTCAGAGAGAAATATAATAAACTAATTTTGTAAAATCACTAAATGAGTCCTTTAATGATTCATATTTTGTCCTTTTTAATGTCTAGTATTCAGTTCCGTATATATAATATCTAGTATGTTCATAATATCTGCCATGAGATAATATGTTGATATTACTGACTGTCTGAATTGTTTGCCGAGTGGGATCCGTGTGTCTGCAGGACTCCAGCTACAATGGAGTCGGGCCAGAAGCGCTGTGTGGGTCTGTGCTGAGATTTCATCTTCTTGGCTTTGGGGGCAGGGTCAGGATTACTGGCATCCAACATGGGTTGCAGTATACGCCTGCGGGCATTGATAAACCTTTCAAAGAGAGACGAGAGAGAGAGAAAAAACGACACTGATATAAGACATATACCAGGATTTTTATTTGATAAAATTTGCAAATCATAAACAAGGTTTGTGATTTTGTTCGTGACCATTAGATGGCGCCATTTTGCTGTGGATTACACTAATGCAACAAACTAGTCATTCTTACCAGTTGTTCACCTGTAATAAGGTAAGATTTGTTTGTGCTGCGATTTGTCTTTTCTCATCTTCTGTAGGATAAGGATGCTGGAAAACAAAATTGGGATACAAAAATGTTATACGGTATTGTTTAAATGGTGTGCCTTTATTTTTAGTCTTCTGAGGTAACTGTATATGTTTGTCTTTATCTCTTTGGAGTGAGATCATGAAATCAAGAACCAGATATGATTGAAATGCAGTGCATTTTAAACTCCTCTTTGGCTTGTAGGGCAATAATGGGAGAGGAAAACTTCCTTTTTCTCACCATGAGATGCTGGAAGAGCCAGGAACGCATAATGTTTGTGGCATGTTTGGGAAGGACGCCTCGTTTGTTTTTTGATTTCTTGTCATCGGCGTCCAAGAGTGAGGACAAGTCCAGGTTCACCTTGGAAGAAAGAGAGAAGAGAGACGAGAAAGTGAGTGGGGGAGAGAAAGGGATAGTTGCCACGGAAACAAAGAGAGTCGCCAGTCACCATTTCTTTGGCAAGGGCAGGAATGCCTTCAGTCACCATAGCAACGCAATGGGTAATGATACCTAAAATTAAAGCCAAGGAGGGTGCATTTACAGAAGCCTTTCATCAACTCCAAGAGCTGCAGAAAATGTCGTCAATTTTTTTTTCTTTTCATCAAACTTATGAAGAACGATTAATGTAAGGCGAGCGAAAATGCAAGAGTTTGAGAGTGACTATTTAAAGGATGCGTGCTAAATTAACTATTTATTTTCCTTTGGTTTACGGCATTCTGAGACTGGCACATTAACATTTCAGAGATGTTTAAGATGCATAATCTACGAGAGCTCTGTGTGCGAATAAATAAATTAATAAAAGAAGAAAAGGAAAAATTAACATTTCCACTTTGAAAATAGGGATAATTAATTTCATGCTACCATTGCCACTGAAAGCCATAAAAAGCAGCAGCTCCCCACTGATTTTAAAAATTTTAAATAAATAAATAATAATCAAGCTCTAAAAACAACCTCCTCATTACATTTGCAGCTGGGTGTCATGTGGTTCTTCCCCCATTCCTCTACTCAAAATACACACACACACACACACACATTGGGGGAGAGTGTGTGATTCAGGAAGCAGGGTGAATTAATTGGAGGCTTCATGCAGGGGTATTATTACTGAAAGCTTGTCGGAGAAGTAGCTACGGGCAGAACTCTATTCCCAGCTTGCGTGTAGTGAAGCACCTCGGCCCAATGTTGGGGATCCGCACAGGCTCCAGCTGTCTGTCAAACCCTGACTAACCTGACTCATACTTGACAGCAAAGAAAATACTAACTAACAGCTCTAGATTTGCTAAATAAACTGCATCACGTCTATACTTGAAGCAACCAATGCGTCATGAGGTTATCTATGAGCATTAATGTGACACGTCACCTTAGGGGTTTTGCTAACAAATGGACCAATCAGGTTTAGCTCTGACTAAGGCAACAGTTAAATTAAAATAACATTAATAAAAAAAAAAAAAAAATCATGCAAAGTCCATTATTAATTTACATTGTGGGATAAATATATAAATTATATAATTAATTACTATATGTATATATATTAGTAATTAATTATGGTTAATATGATTACTCTGATTTATTTAAAAATGATTTTTTTATATACAGTGTATGTGTGTATATATATATATATATATTAATATAAAATATAAAAATATAGATAATGTATAAAAAATATAAAATAAAATTTTATTTTAATTAATAATGAAATAATGTTTGACAAATAAGTTTTAAATTAATCAATTATCCCCCCCCTTTCTGGGTCTTATTTGTGAAGAGAAAGGATAACAAAAAATCTGCATAATCTTATGTAAAACAATTATGTAAAACAATTCATAAATTGCATCCACTTCAATGGGGTTGAACGTATGAATGGAGTTATTAATTATTTACACCGAAATTTGTTCAGCTTGTGTTTTATGAATAAGGGCCAATGTTAAATTTAAATTAGTAGGCCATAGACATCATAAGCAGACATCAAAAATGATCAAAATATGCCACTGCAACTGTCTGAAGCCATGTAAATGCATAACAAATAATATTTATGTTTACATTTGTAAATAATTTAGTAATATTTCATATAGACAGAAAAAAAAGTGGATGGTGTAGAATGTAAAAAAAAAAACAGGGAGTCCGTAAACTGAAAGCATCAGGCTATAGAATGCTTCTTTGCAACAGCAGTGATTCCTTGTAGACATGGTGTTGTAGTCTAGAAATAATTCACCAGAATTAGTTGTGAAGATACAGCCCTGCAGTTTCTCTGCATCAAAGCAGAACAGCAAGTGTTGTCTGTCAAGCGGTTTCCCTCACCTGATTGTTTTGGATTTGGATGGTTCCCTGTGGTAACCCCTGGGTTAACACCTGCCCCTGTGAGGTAAGCATTGCCACCGGTTGATACAGCGTCCCACCTGTGGGAATCAGTCGAGGACACAGGACTGAGGTTATTACAGACTCTACCTGCCTGTTGTTGAAATACTGTAATGCCAATTCACCTCCTGTTCAGTGTTCACTGCACCAAAATAAAACAAAAGGGTATTCGGAACGGATCAAGAAGAGAACAAGGAGTTCTTGTTTTACTGCTAATTAGCTCGATTTCACAGTAATTAGACATTCAGTACTCACAATGGGAGTCAAATTAGTCAAAGAAAAAGCTATACAAATGAAGATAATGTGCATTACTTTCACGAATTTGGACAGGAAAGCTGTTCCGAAAGCTGAGATCTCTGATTTTGGAGCGGGCAAAGGGACTGATGATTGGCCTCCTCACCTGAGACCACCTGAGAGTTGATAGTGGTCATGGCAACGTTGTTCTGTTGCAGCGAACCGGCAGGGACTACGATCCCAGAGGGGTTTATCGTGCTGGAGACAGAGGTGAGGGATGGGGATGAGTTTTGAAGCAGGTCCTGGAAATAGAAATTAGTGTCCACATGTGAATTTCTTGGGGAATATGACTTTGAAAGAAATGTTGTGAACATGTTATTTATTATTTAAATATTATTTAAAAGAACCCAATATAAATGAACACACAATAATTATGCCTGTAGATCATTTGGGGGCTTTTCTCAAAAAATACAATACCATTTAACAGCTTGGGGTTGGTAAGATTGATATTAATGTTTCTGAAAGAAGTCTTTCTATTATACAGAACCATGCACATGACATGAGGACCAAAAAATATGTATATCGTGGCCATGAATGACTAATACGCCAGCATTCTTTCCCTCGTTTTAAGTAAATCATGCACACAATATAATAATTCATTGCCTTGTTTTACTAAATCTCTGCCGTGTTCTAATAATTTGTTTCCTTTTTTTAGTTCAGTCAAAATGAGAGAACGAATTAGTTCAATATGGCTGGGATTTACTAAAACAAGGAGATTAATTAAAACAAGGAAACTAAAGGCGCGTTCATACCAAGGATGATAACTATAAAGATATAGTTCTACAAATCTTTCTAAATTTTAAAGATTATCCAAAGTCCACCCCACAGCTATAACGATAACGGCACAGAGAAACGATATCGCTGGAATCACTTTCAGAATGATTGTATCTAGCCGATGAACGATAAAAACATTAACAGCCAATCAGAATCCATCCTGCTGTAACGAGCTCGAGCATTTAGACAAGCACGCGCTATTATTCTAGATTCTAGATGAAGTTTTGCGCTTAAGAAACATTCCTTATTAACATAACTGTTGTGCTGCTTAATATTTTTTGAATATATTTTTTTCAGGATTCTATGATAAATAGAAGTTCAAAAGAACAGCATTTATTTGAAATAGAAATCTTTCGTAACATTATAAATGTCTTCAATGCTACTGTCTTTCGATCGGTTTAATGTGTCCTTGCTGATCCCAAACTTTTGAACAGTAGAACATATGTGATTAATTCCGATTAATCTGATCATTTGATTGCCATTTTAATTCAGTTAGAATTGATTGACAGTCCTAGATAAAACATCCAAAAGTGTGTGCTTTAAGTCTTCTCACGCAGAGGTCAGCAAAGTTCAGCAGGAGCAGCAAGGGCAAGCCAGATGTGACCTTTTGCATCCCCGGGAGAAGAGCTTGTGTTCGTGCAAGTGTAAATGTTACTGCTGTGAGAGTGTGTGCATTCATATGGCACTGTGTTTATGTGTTAGAAACAACCTTTAGCCTTTAGACTGAAGGTCTGTCAGTCACCTGCTGCAGACCGAGGTTGGTCTGTGATGGCGAATACGGGCCGCCCAGGTCGTTCCGTAGCAGATTGTCACTGTGCATCTTGGTCTTGAGGCAGGTGATGTAACGGTTGCAGAAGTCTTTACAGAGCTCGTTCACCTTCTCCAGCTCCAGGAGGTGGATCCGCAACACCTGGATCGCCTTCACCATCTGTGTCACAGTGTTGGGGGTAACGCATTACAAGTAACGTGAGTTATGTAATCAGATTACAAGTAACTAGTAAAGTCCTTGTGTTGAGAGAAATGTTGTGTGCGCTTTGTAAACATAAGGGTTATTGTAGTTCTAGACTAAATGTGAGCATTTACTCATCTCACTTGCACAAAAACATATTCAGTATTTCTCAAAATAAATTAAAACTGAAATGCAAACTCAGGATATAACGCAAAACTGCAATAATTTTAGGTGATACAAATATACTTTATGTATTTAATCTCACTTTATTAACCAATGTCTTTGCTGCTAACATTCGATGATCCAATTCAACGATATGAAATTGACTTTAGTTTAACATCACATTTGTTTCATTTTTTTATTTTTTATTTTTATGGCTGAAGTAAGAGTGTTGAACTTTCTTCTCCTGCATTTGTTTGAAAGGTTTGTTTGAGCTGCACCCTCTACTGTACAGGTGTAATTTTGCTTTTCCTTCAGCCTGAGGTTTATTCATTTCACTTTTTCTAATGAGGGGCCTTTACATTTGCCAAAAACAGAACCTTTTTTTTGTTGTTATTAAAAAAACAAACAACCAAGCCAATCCCAGGTTAGAAAAAGTAACGTAACACATTTCTTTCCATAAAAAGTAACTAAGTAATGCAATTAGTTACTTTTTTAGGGAGTAATACATTACTTTTAATAAAAGTAACTTTCCCCAACATTGCTACGTCAACACACAAAAATGTATACAGGAAGCAGTTTACAAAGGTGGTCTAAACCAGTGTTACAGGTATTTTACTGATATTTACGTATATACAGTACATACTATTATAGTATTTATTTAGCTTGTAATTTTATATTTTCAGTTTTCATTTTAAATTTTAGTTTGAGTTTTAGCTTAATTTTTTACTTTCTATTAGTTTTTTATTATATTTAGCTATAATTTATAATTATTTCAGTTTTAGTTCTTAGTTTTACTTCAATTTCAACCTCAACATTTCAAGTTTTTAATAACATTTTTATAATTAATTTAATTTAGCAAGATGCCAGTACTGAAAATGAAATTTAAGATACAGCATCAAAACAAACAAAAAGAGATGATACAACCTACAATAAATAAATAAATAAATAAATGTATTATTTTATGTATTTATTCATTTATTCATTCATTCATTCATTCATTTAAATACCAAATGGAGGATTTTGGACTTGAAGTAACATCTGTTCCTCAAACTAAGCTATAAGAGGAATTCAGGATACTTTGAATATACAGTATTGTCAAGTCAAGTCAAGTCACATTTATTTATATAGCGCTTTTTACAATACAGATTGTTTCAAAGCAGCTCAAACAATTTTGCACTATGATATGGGTCACTTTATTATACTTTATGGTGATTTTTTAAATTTATATATATAAAAAAAGGGCAGCCAGGACATTCTGGAAAAAAAGATTAGTAAATAGTAAATAATAAAGGAATTTCATTTATTAAGGGAATTATTTACATAACCTTTAAAAAAAAAAAAAAAAAATCTGAGCTAGCCAGGCCTCCCTGCCACTGCTTGCCTGGTTGCGTTGCTTAATGCTACAAACACTTTCGAGTTCTGCTGATACAGTTGGACGGGACTGAACTTTCAGTTCCAACTACCCGGCATTCAAATAGTCACCGCCCAAAGTCAGAACTCAAGGACGACCAAATGGGCTAAAAAATGCTTTGCCAAGGAGGAGATAAATCTGCCAATTACTGCAGCTCGTTTAATCAGGGCTCAGTGCCATCTCTCTGAGGCGAGAACGAAGCGCAGCGCGGGCGCTATAACTGTCGCGGTGAAGAGTTAGTGAACGGAAGACTCGTGTGTGTGACCAGTGTGTCGTAAAGCACACAGATGCAGAGTTAATTGACTGAGCAGCGCTAGTCGGCCGAGTGCCCCGGTAATGATGAACAGTGACCTTTTTCTTCCTCCTTCCCTTAATTTCTAATTACTGTTAACTGTCTTGCAGGGCACAGAAGAGAAGAGATGATGAATATGAGGGAGAGAGTTAAAGGAAACGAGAACAATAGAGGGGAAAAAAAGAGCTACGGACTAGAGGGGGGCCAGTGTCATTGTGACTAACACCTCTGACTTTTTATTTTCAGTAAAACATTGTTTATTCCTAGTCGTTTTAATGATATTTTCAGAATTTAAAGTACACAGTGCAAATATGCCAGCAGAGGGCAGTGCAAATATGACATTTAGGTACAGGAAGTAAACAAGTTTTTAAGAGCAGGTAAACAGCTGAACTTGACACAAATAAAGCAACGAGAGACATGAGTGTTTACCAGGTTGTCTAGTTCAGGGTCCTCACTGAAGAAAGGCTTGTGGTCCTGCTCTTGCTGGTGGACGAAGTTCTCGATGTCGACGTCAAAGCTGGCGGAGGTGATGCATTCTGAGCCCTGTGTTGCTTGCTCACACTTCTCAAACAGCAACGCCAGAAGAGGGAAAAGAGGATGTCTGCCGGACAGAGAAAGATATCATATTTAATTATATTACGGTATTTTTTACAGTATTCATCATTTACTGTATCATTTACTGCTGTATGAGCATAATAATTCTTATTAACCCAAATCTTATCCTATCTTATTTTGTATATATCTTTCAACAGATCATGTTTCACATATTCTGAAGGAATTAAAGAGTATATACTGTGGATTACACAGTAAGCCATACACCAGTATTTAATATAACCAGTTAAGAAGAAAATAACCAGTTTAATTGGTTCAGTCAGGACAGATGACATTACACAGCAGAATATATAATCTTTGTCATCTTCATTTGATTGTAGGCATAAGCTCTGTCTAAAGGTTTCTTCTAGCAAGTTGACATTTGTCGTGTTAACAGCATTAACATTTCCTGTATCATCAGAGGATGAATATGTTTGCACTGGTTTAAGCCTGTCCAGAGAGAGGCTTCTGCTGAAGAGCAGACCTAATGAAAGCTCAAATTCACTCAGCTCAGCCTCTTGAAAGCTAAGCCTAGCCTGACACGCAGATTCAATTAAAAAGAAAACAACATCACCACAACAAATGATTAAGGGTCACGCTTTAAGTCAATAAGGACAGCATATAAAAAACAGTAGGGAGCAGTAGGATCCCAAAATAAAACATTTAGGAGATGTTTATTTGGCAAATTACAGAATTGTTCAGTGGTTTAAAAGTGGTTATGGTCCCATTTGATGTTGTCATTGTTGTGATCCTGATTGCATTTGTGTCATATAAACTTATGTCACTGTTTCGGAACAATATTTATATATGCATGGTATTTTTTTATTTATTTTTTGTATCTTTTAATACAAGTTATTTTGGGGGGAAATACTTTCTATACTCACAAATGTCATTTATTCCTGTGATGTCAAAGCTAAATTTTCGGCATCATTACTCGTCTTCAGTGTCACTTGATCCTTCAGAAATCATTATAATATACTGATTTGCTGCTCAAGAAACATTTATTATTATCAATGTTGAAAATATTCCATAAATTTTTTTCAGGATTGTTCAATGAAAATAAATTTCAGAAGATAAATGTTTTGTAAATCCTGATATCTGATGCTTTGTCTGTAAATTATGGTTAATTATATGTATTTAAAAAGATAACATTTCCAAAACACTTGCTCGCGTGCAATAGCGAGGGGGCATTGATACTTTTTCCTATGCACTGACGTTAGCCAATCATAACAGTGGCTGTTTATGGACAGCACTAAAAGGACAGAGCCTCAGAATGAGGGTTAAAATAATCATTTTCCGCATATATATTCATAAGAGTAATTTGTTCACAAATCGGACATCATAGCTTGTGCTCTGTTCGTTGTTGCATGCAAGAAACACTATGTCAAAATAGCATCCTATCCTATCCTATCCTGTCCTGTCCTGTCCTGTCCTGTCCTATCCTATCCTATTCTGTTCCTATCCTATCCTATCCTGTCATATTTTATTCTATCCTATCCTATCCTATCCTACCCTCTCCTATCCAATCCTATCCTATTCTATCCTATATCCTATCCTATCCTAATTTTTACACAAATCGAACATCATAGCTTGTGCTCTATTTGTTGCTGCATGCAAGAAACACTGTCAAAATAGCATCCAATCCTATCCTATCCTGTCCTATCCTATTATGTCATATTCTATTCTATCCTATCCTATCCTATCCTCTCCTATCCTATCCTCTCCTATCCTATCCTCTCCTATCCTATCCTATCCTATCCTATCCTATCCTATCCTATCCTACATCCTATCCTATCCTACATCCTATCCTATATCCTATCCTATCCTAATTTGTACACAAATCGGACATCATAGCTTGTGCTCTATTTGTTGTTGCATGCAAGAAACACAATGTCAAATTAGCATCCTATCCTATCTTATCCTATCCTAATTTGTACACAAATCGGACATCATAGCTTGTGCTCTTTTTGTTGTTGCATGCAAGAAACACAATGTCAAATTAGCATCCTATCCTATCTTATCCTATCCTAATTTGTACACAAATCGGACATCATAGCTTGTGCTCTTTTTGTTGTTGCATGCAAGAAACACAATGTCAAATTAGCATCCTATCCTATCTTATCATATCCTATCCTATCCTATCCTATCCTATCCTATCCTATCCTATCCTATCCTATCCTATCCTATCCTATGCTATCCTGTCATATTCTATCCTATATCCTATCCTATATCCTATCCTATATCCTATCCTATTCTGTTCCTATCCTATCCTATCCTGTCATATTCTGCTCTATTCTATTCTATCCAATCCTATCCTCTCCTATCCTATCCTATATTCAATGTCCCATCCCATATCCTATCCTATCCTATCCTATCCTACATCCTATCCTAATTTGTTCACAAATCGGACATCATAGCTTGTGCTCTGTTTGTTGTTGCATGCAAGAAACACAATGTCAAAATAGCATCCTATCCTATCCTATCCAATCCCATATCCTATCCTATCCCATATCCTATCCCATCTCATATCCTATCCTATCCTATCCTATCTCATCCTATCCGTGTTCTTGTGTGAGTATATTTTTTTCCCCTTGCGGAGCCTGTTTGAGAGACTGAGAGAAGCTGTGAGACTGGGTGAGGGGCCCAGGCTCTGGCTGTAACCCACCACTCTCATTTGCAGCCTTTAATAGCCGGCTATATTAGACTCTAATCTGCCTGATCCCAATTTAATGCCGCTCCCTCCAGCTGACGTGACAGGAATACTAAACAGACTCGCAATGCTGAGCAGCGAGGCGATCTGCGCTCCCTCCGGGCTCGTCCCGCTCCCCTCCGCCGTGCCAGTCCCTCTTCCTCTCTCCCCTCCCCAGTCACAGTAAATCCTGGAGGGCATTGCTGGGTTATCTCTCTCCTTCTCTCTCTTCGCAGGCCTGGATCATAACCCGGACACAGCCCGAAAGGCCCAAAGCCAAAGGATGCTATCAATTTAGCTCTCTGAGGATTTGGCAAGTAGGCTGAGGAACAAACTACCCAGAAATTAGAGCATAAAATCGAATTGGAAAGTTAAGCCACAAGGTACAGGTTCATCTGAACACTCACATTCCCTGAAGTCTAATAAGGCTGCATTACCTTCATTAGGAGGTTACATTTCATAACATTTATCTGCAGCAGAAACTGTGAGCTTTTTGGAAACTTCAGTCAAGTCTTGAATACAAATGCGATGACGGACGAGTAGCAGCTCTTATTCTGAAAAGAACATTGCATTATCTCAGATGACATGCCAATCGCAGTAAAATCTTTGTTACTAAAGATGGACAGAACACTTAGAGCAGTTACTCTATAAACTAATTGCCTCACTTGTTTCAGAGGCTAAATGAGGGTAGAAAAACTTTTAAATGTAATCTGATCTCTCTGAGCAACTCCAGACTTTTAAATCTCTTCGTCTATGCGGTCTGGATGAGGCAGTGTGCCGCAAAGTGCAGAGCTAATCGGTTAATCTTTCAAAATGTGTCGGTTAAAATGAAACACTTAATGCTATTTGTCTTTAACCTTTAGTTATCACCTCTCAACTCTTGCGGGAAAGACTGTCCAGGCAGCCATTCTTCAAACATAAAAGTGTAGGCTCATATAGTTGGAAACAGAAGGGCCATTAGAAGGACTTTAACATTCTATGATGGGCAAACTACTGATGTACTGATGTCATTAAAAAAAGTAGCCAAAGCTTCTTTGAATTCACTCATCAGATATTCCAGATCAAGACGTCTTTCTTTTGCATCCTTTGCTCTTCTGGCTAGGCATAAAAACAAATGATTGTACTAATATAAATCAAATAAACAAATTATTCTTATGAGAAGGTTCTTGTAATGAAATACAGTTTTGGTTCCCATTGACTTTCATTGTATGGACAAAAAATACAATGGAAGTCAATGGGAACAGAAACTGTTCTATTGTACAATGTATTCTGCATAAAAAAAGGAAAGTCAAACCAGTTTGGAATGACATGAGGGTGAGCAAATAATAACAGAATTTTCGTTTTTGGATGGACTATCACTTTAAGGTTTGAAAAAACAAACAAACAGAAAACAAAAGCCTAACTTTAGCCACTCTGTGTTTAAAACCACTCCAAATCATGACATGTCTTTCTTTTGCATATTCTGCTTTCGATGGCTAAGCATAAAAACAAACTAGTGTAATTCAATTCACAAACAAATGATTCGTATGAGCAGGTTTTTATAATGAAATTAATTAGTAAAAAAGACTAATTGAATCACTGAATCTGTGAGTGGAAACTGAATTAACATCTCACTTATTTACTGAACTGTATGGCCTCAAAATATACAGAGAACTGCGTAATTAATGTTGGTTTAAAATTATAAATAAACAAACACACTAGTAGTCTGATTCACAAACAAATGACTCTTTTGAAAAGGTGGTTTTAATAAAAAAAAAAAAGAAAAAACAAACGTTAGCCATTTTAGACCTCTCATTAGATAATAAAAATCATGACGTGTCTTTTTTTTTGCATCTTTTGCTCTTCGGTGGCTAAGCATAAAAACTAAAGTAATTAAGTTCACAATGATTCGTATGGGCAGCTTCTTATAATGAAATGAATCAGTCAATCGAGTTGTCTAATAATTGAGTTGCTGAACTCTTCCGCTGACTCTTATGACCAGGTGCTATAAATCAAATGAATCGTTAATGAAGTCTCACAAACTCCAGACTTTAAAAAAATAAACGCTGCATTTATATAGCCAGATTTACAATGGTAATCCTGCTAACGTATGATGATACAGTCATCTTATATAGCACTGCGTCTGTACCTCCTCAAACATCATGAGGCACCTAGAGCTGGTAACCTGCCAGAACAGCGAGACGTTATCTGCAGTGCAGAGGTCTCAGGATGAAGGCAGTTGGGGAACTATTAACCCATAAAAGTGTAATTTACTGAGGTAAGAGTCAGCAGAACTGACCCTGCGAACTGACGATTAAAGTCGGATATGGCGTTTTTATTTCCATTCAACGAATGGATTTCATCGTCTTAGCTAATGAGACATTTAAGGCTTAGTCTAATTGGGCTTATACCTGTTTTTTGATACCAAGCTCAATATTTTAGCATTGAGGTTTCAAAGATTTAAGCCCTCAAAGATTAAAAAAATAAGTAAATTTCAAATAAATAAATCTTTTCCAAGAAACAAAAAAAAGCACATCAAAGCAATTCCGAGTCCAAAACTAAAGCTGGACGCATTTTCATGCTAGATCTAGCTGCATTTGTTTTGGTATCGTGGTGGGCCACCCACGGGCTGCTGGGAAGATGGGGGTGTGCTCTCTGTGTGCTCACCCGGTATGTTTGCCATCCTAATCAGGGCGAGCCAGTGGCTGCTGGCTTTATTAAACCCAGTCTGGGGTGCTCCCACGCTGAGACTGCTCCTCACACACACACACACACACACACACACACACACACACACACACGTTCACATGAACACACACTCCCTCCTCCAGGCTGCATGTCTGGAGCTCAACCTGTATTGGGGGCGCGCACACACAAACATACCACTCGCCATCAGGGTTTATATGGGACCCCTACTGCTGCATTTCAATGAGTGGCGCTGCTCTTTTTCAACTGTTTTCCCCTCTCTCTCTCTCTTTCACCTGCAGGGTAACGGGTAGCTGCGGCCTGTTGTTATACATAGTGATGGGTAGTTCGGTTCTTTTCCGCGAACCGGTTCTTTCGGACAGTTCGTTTCAATGAACCGGTTCACCAGTTCTTTTACGTCCTCACGTAATGACGTCAATTCTATCATCCCGGCGGATAAAAATACATTCAAATAAAGGCATTTGTAATCATAACTTCAGTTCAATAATAATAATCATCTTGGATAAGTTTCTTACATTTACGTCTTGCAAATGAACCCTGTGCAGGCGATGTGCAAACGCGGATGTTTTACATGTCTTAAAGATATAAGTGAATAAACTGGTCTTCATCAATTTGATTTTATTTGTTATTAAATAAACGTACATTTCGTACAGTCCTCGGTTCACCCGTGCTCATGTATCAGCACAGCACGCAGTTCAAGTGAAAGTTCGGTTCAGAGACGGTGCTATCACGCATGCTCAGTATCTCCAGCTCATCGGTTATCGGTTCTATACTGGTGATCCAAAAACCGCTGTGCCTGTACGTTCGGTAGTACGCGCATGCTCAGTATCAGCTGCTTGTGCTCATCACATATCTCATTTCAGTGAACTGTTGGATTTATTGGAGTAAAATGTACTCCGGGATATTGGTTTATTTCGAGTCAGAGGGATCAGCGCTGACTCGAGACGCGAACTGTTTTGAACGATTCAGTCCGATTTTAGTGTATTGGTTCGACCGGTTCACTAAAAAGAACCGGTTCAAAAGAATGATTCGTTCACGAACCGGACATCACTAGTTATACACAGCCGGGTCTTTTCATTGGACCATAGGTGCTAATATAGAGGTTAATAAATACAGAGATGCCACATAAAAGCAATCATAGGTTTTTAACATGCTATGAATAATACATGAGTAGGACTTAACAATGCAAAGGTAAGTACACTGTAAATACACGTAAACTGTAAAATAAAGTGCAACTGATTTTGCTGTACAGTTGCTAGGGTGTTCTGGGTAGTGTCTAGGGCAGGGGTCGGCAAGTAACTTTGGCCGCGGGCCAATATTTTTTTTAGCCAGTAGATGGCGGGCCAGCTACACAGAGTAGGCCTATGGATACAAATTAAATACTCTTATATAGGCCTATAATTGCGGAATATGATGGGTCCGTCACCGTCCGTGGATCATTCATTCAATCGTTTTTTTTTTTTTTCAAATTAAAACCAAAAATAAAAAGATGAAAAACGACTTGTTTTTCCATTATTTATTTCCTAAACTGAAATGAAAAAAAAAAAAAATAAGGACGGGTTTTCTGATTTTCTGATTGTGCTCAGATCAAAAATAGAAAAAATGAATTACTGGATTAGACAAATTTAAATTTTGATTTTTAAGTTTTAATTTAACACCTTATGCATATATCAAGGAAACCATTTTAAACAGATCAAGTAGGCTACTATTGTGGTAACATATTACAGCCATTTTAATAAAGGTGTGAATAGCAATCATGCCTCATTCCGTACAGTCCGACTTTTGAACTTTATTCCTTTTTTATTATTATTATTTATTCGGGGACACACACATACACACCTAAGGTTTAAGGAGGTCTGCGTGGGACTGTTTTTTTTCGTCCCGCTCCCACAAGGTTCTATTCAGCAACCGCTTAAAATACACTCGGTGTTCACCCGCTTTATTTCCCGACCTGACGGGTCCACAAAATTTAGATCTCGTTTCCATAATCTCACATTCAAATGTCTCTAATGGAAAGAAGGAGATTGGAGTAGCCTATAATAATTATAAATGCTATACAAAAATTGTGTTCGTGTCAGTATAAATATTAGGCTATTTTAACATTGTACTGTCAGCAGAGAAAAAAAATGTCACAGAAAAAAAATATGAAATATAAATAACATGAATTAAATAGGACAAAGCCTATCACTCAAGTTTCTAAGCAACATAAACGAAAATCATATTGCCCTACTGACGAAATGAAGTAGGCTATTTTCTGTCGAACTATTTCAAACATCCTTGCAAAAAAAGAATGTTGTTGACTGACAATGGTTTCAGTACCAAACAGCTCCTCAGAGCTAGGTGTACAGGCGGTCAGAATTAAGTGCGGATACGCTGTCAAAAGATGTCGGGAGTTGGCTATTGTCAGTCAGACCGCACGCTCCGTCCAAAGTACACCAGAGTTCTGACCGCTACCGTCTTTTGACGCGCGAATGGACACAAAGTGGTCAAGCGTATAACTAGACGCGGCAGGCGCGAATTTGACGCGCTATTCACGTCCGTTGTGAACGCACAGTTATACTTTAAAACGTAATCCCGCGCCGCATTATTCCCTATGGGCGTTTCACACAGTATGCGGCGGTGAAATCGCCGCGCGACTACGGCTTTTCTCAAGTAGTGGAAGAGTTTTGTACAGCATTTAGGACTGCCAAAATAATCCGGCGGGCCAGAAAATATTGCTGACGGGCCAGTTTTGGCCCGCGGGCCGCCAGTTGCCGTTCCCTGGTCTAGGGTGTTGCTATGGCTGGTCAGGGTGATTTGTAGGGTTTTGCCAACGCTATCTCACAACCAATTCGTACGAATTAGCCACCTCGTAAAATTTGTTAGTTTCTAGGGTGATGGCTGGTCAGGGTGATTTGTGGGGTTTTGCTATACAGTTGCTGGGGTGTTTCTAGGGCGTTGCTATGGCTGGTCAGGGTGATTTGTAGGGTTTTGCTATACAGTTGTTAAACCTGTTGTTATATAGCTCTCTCTCAAACCAGTTTGAATGGTTGCTAGGGCACTGCTAGTGTATGTGGTTTCTAGGCTGGTCTGAGTGATTTGTAAGGTGTTGCTATGTAGTTGCTAGGTTGTTGTGAGTGGTTTCTAGTCTGTTGCTATGGCATTCTGGGTAATTGCTAGGGGGTTGGTATGTGGTTGCCAGGGTGTTGCTATACAGTTGTTAAGTTTTTTTTGTGGTTGCTAGGGTGTTTTGCATGGTTTCTAGGGCACTGCTACTGTATGCATTGCTAGGCTAGCCTGGAGGTTGTGAAGGGTGTTGCAATGTACTGTAGTTGCTAGGGTGTTTTGAGTTGTTTATAGAGTTGCTATGGTGATCTGAGTGGTTGTTAGGGCATTACTACTGTGTGTAGCTGCTAGTATGGTCAAATTGGGGTTTTAGACTGTTGCTATGTGGTTGCCAAGTCTCTATGAAATAATATCCAAAATATATAGAGATTTGAGCAGTCCTCTAACCCTGAGCAATAACATTTCCTTAGCAAGCACAGCTAACAAGTATTAGATTCATTCAAAGACTTTACTAGCTCTTGCTAACACGAACACACACGTTCAATCTTCAGACAGTCAGATTGGGTTCGATCTTCAGACAGTCAGTCTGTGAAGTTCAGAACACTGTGCACCCTGGAGACACAAGACAGGATAAAATGGAATAAAACTTGACGTCTACGGTTTTAAATTGAGCAACAAAATCTTACTCGGATATAAATGTGCCCTCAGAGATTTCCTGAGATACTTTGAGTTCTATTTACCATAATCTGCCAGTAACAATCTAAAAAAATACATCCTTTAAGCCGGGCTCAGACTACAGGAGTTTCAGGCTGATTTATGGCCGATTTACCTCTCCCGACATACAGTGAAAAAATCGTGTCCAGGGCATCGGCCGTTCCGATGTTTGACCCAGATGATCTGGTAATGTGAGGCATTTACAGGTCAAATCTTTAACCTCTCGATCTGCTCGCGGACACATTGGGGTCGACAATATCAAACATGTTTGATATTTAGGATTTTAAATCGGGATGATTACAACTGTGATTAAAGGGGGGGTGAAATGCTCATTTTCACTCAATCTCCTGTCAATCTTGAGTACCTATAGAGTAGTATTGCATCCTTCATATCTCCAAAAAGTCTTTAGTTTTATTATATTTATAAAAGAAAGATAGGCTGTACCGAGTCTTTCCGGAAAAAAACGAGCAGCTGAAGGCGGGCCGTGTGGGCGGAGCTAAAGCTGTGCTAACGCGCCGAGCTAACAACACACAGAGACATTTGAAGCAGTTTTACTCACCGCCCGGTTCCAACGCACGACCGCGAACCTTTATCATTGTGACTGCTCGATCCTTAAGCATTAGACGATCTGCAAATCCGTCGATCTGGGCTTTGTTTATAAAACAAGCATCGTCGAAATGCAGGGAACAAACAGTCTTGCACAACCTCCGTTGATGCTCTGAAAAAACAAACTCCATCCACTGGTCCCTTAACGCCGGGTTCTTTGGGAATCTGTGCAGGGTTGTCTTGCCCTGGCAACCAAAAACCCACTTCTTTGGTTACACTGACTTCCCTAAAGCCGAGCATAGCGCTTTGATGAGGTACTGCTTTCGCTCTGGTCTACGGTTGCACGCGCGCCCGCGTCCTTCCGGAGAAGTGCCCTTAGGACCCGTATAAGGAAATTCCGCTACATCTGACGTCACACATGCCCATACTCGAAAAAAACTTTCCGAAACTTGTGACAAACCGGAAGGAGCATTTTTGGAACAGAAATACAAGTCTACAAGGAGAAGGATGTGACAGAAATTTTGAAATGGCGACCGTGAAACAACAAGCAGCTGTACAGTAGGGTGGTCCTTATTTTTAAAGTCTCCAATTGACCGTTCGCAAAGACCCGCCCCCCTTAGTTACTGTCGCTATGTCCGACAAGCTACGCCGTTCTCACGCCACACCATGTTCTCACGCAGTGAAAAATACATCGCGGAGCAGAGAGGAGACTGACAACACGCTGACAGACAGGACAGAGCAGGTTACTTTTCGGTTACGTTTGATATTAAACATATTAAACAAAGTCTCACCTTTCAAATTTGGTCATTTTTTAAAAGAAATTTAAACAATAAATACCGTTTTGTTGCTCTTTAATGTGCCGTGACAGATCGCTGTTGTAGAGCATCAGTTAAAGCTGCTCGTGAACCGATCATCTCTTCCTTCTAGTTAATTTATAGCCTCAAATAAACATGAACAAACATAAGAAGGAATGTTGTTTTAACCACGGAAAGGTGTCAGTACACTCCGTTTTTCAAGTTCAAATCCTCCTATGTTAATCTACTAACTATCCTGACTGCTTTGTCGGACAAAATGGCGGATGGCGAAGTATGATTGGTCAGATCACCTGTCAATCAAGCTCCCTGCGAAGGGTCAATTGTCATGCTCTTAACCCTTCAAATTGTTCCTTTATATAAGAAAATACAGCATGCCAATTTTTATGGCAGTAACATAATAATTACTGGTAGCTCAATAGCTTTAAACTTTCTGAGATTTTGATGATTTTTGTAAAAACAGATCATTTGAATTGGTATTGTACCTGGCTAGTAAAATTCCAAAAAAATCTCCATAAAAGCATCTATTGCACCTTATATTCCTAAATATGTATTTTAGATACATATCTCAGTTTACTTATTGTAGAAACTAAATCCAAATTAATCCATCCATGACCCGGTTTAGCAGATTTACAGAAAACTCAGAAAACGGGTTATAAGTTTATTTCATTTGAAGTACTTGTACTAAATGTTACGCTCTTAGATGAAAGAAAAACATCCCTATTATCTCTAGCCTTGGCTACCGTATATAGACCACCAGGGCCTTACGCTGATTTCCTAAAAGAATTTGCAAATTTTCTCTCAGATCTATTGGTCAATGTCGATAAAGTATTAATTGTTGGAGATTTTAACATACACGTAGATAATCAAAATGATACGTTAGGGGCTACGTTTATAGATTTATTAAACTCCTTTGGGGTTGAGCAAAACGTTACCGGACCAACTCATCGTCTTAATCATACACTCGATTTAATTATATCACATGGAACCGATCCAACCGATATAGATATCATTCCGCAAAGTGATGATGTAACTGACCATTACATGGTAACTTGCATATTACATACCCCTGTAATATATCATGCTGCGCCACGTTATCGATTAGGCAGAACAATCCTTCCATCCACCATAGATAATTTTTCTAATTGCTTATCAGATATGTCTCAGCTGCTGCCTGAACCCAAACAAACAGATGAACTTGAGGAAGTAACTAGCACTATGAGCACCATTCTCTCTGGTACATTGGATATTGTTGCACCTATGAGACCAAAAAAGGTCAGAGAGAAAATTAAAGCACCATGGTACAACAATACTACGCGTGTTCTAAAGAGAGAAACCCGTAATTTAGAGCGTAAATGGAAACAAACTAATTTAGAGGTTTTTAGAATCGCTTGGAAAGACAGTATGTCACGCTATAAAAAGGCCCTAAAAGCGGCCAGGGCTGAGCACCTCCGCAAACTAATAGAAAACAACCAAAACAATCCTAGGTTCTTATTTAACACCGTGGCTAGACTAACAAATAAACAGATGTCTCCTGAACAAAATATCCCGTTACAGTTTAGTAGTAATGATTTCATGAATTTTTTCACTGAGAAAATAGAAAACATCAGACCCACAATTGTAAACGTTCAATCCTCAATCGCGCCTTATAATTCAGCCTCGATTATCACCCCACAAGAACAATTACAGTGCTTTACAACTATAGAACAAAAAGAGTTAAATAAACTTATCATTTCCTCTAAAACAACAACATGTTTATTAGATCCCATACCAACTAAACTATTGAAAGAAGTGTTACCTATAGTGGAAGAGCCTCTCCTCAATATTATTAACTCATCTTTAACTTTAGGTCATGTTCCAAGAACATTTAAATTGGCAGTTATAAAACCTCTCATTAAGAAACCACAATTAGACCCAAATAACCTAGCAAATTATAGACCCATTTCAAATCTTCCTTTTATGTCCAAAATATTAGAAAAAGTTGTGTCTGCCCAACTGGGCTCTTTCTTGCAAGAAAATGACACCTATGAAAAGTTTCAGTCTGGGTTCAGGCCGCACCATAGCACTGAAACTGCGCTCGTTAAAATCACAAATGATTTACTCTTAGCTTCTGACCAAGGCTGTATCTCAATACTAGTTTTACTTGATCTTAGTGCTGCGTTCGATACTATAGATCACATAATACTCTTAGATCGACTACAAAACTATTCCGGTGTTCAAGGACAAGCATTAAGCTGGTTCAGATCATACCTATCTGACCGCTACCATTTTGTCTATTTAAACGGAGAAAAATCGATCATAACTCCAGTAAACTATGGAGTGCCGCAAGGATCTGTGTTAGGCCCTCTATTATTCTCAATATATATGCTGCCACTTGGAAATATTATAAGGAAACATGGAATTAGTTTCCATTGTTATGCTGATGACACTCAACTATATATTTCATCACGGCCGGATGAAAACGCTAAATTATCCAAATTGACAGAGTGTGTTAAAGATATAAAAGATTGGATGACGCGCAATTTTCTTTTATTAAATCCAGATAAGACAGAGGTACTAATCATCGGTTCAAAAAACCACCCACAAAACCTCTCACAATACAACTTTAACATAGTAGGATGCCCTGTTACTTCATCCTCTACAGTAAAAGACCTGGGTGTTATATTAGATTGTAACTTGTCTTTTGAAAATCATATTTCATATGTTACAAGAACAGCCTTTTTCCACCTTAGAAACATTGCTAAGTTACGTAATATGCTATCAGTTTCTGATGCAGAAAAGTTAGTTCATGCATTCATGACCTCGAGACTAGATTACTGTAATGCTTTATTAGCTGGTTGTCCTGCATCCTCAATAAACAAGCTACAGTTAGTCCAAAATGCCGCCGCTAGAGTTCTTACTAGATCAAGAAAATTTGACCATATAACACCAATTTTATCATCACTACATTGGTTACCTATAAAGTTCCGTATTAATTACAAGGTATTGCTACTGACTTATAAAGCCCTAAACGGCTTAGCTCCAGTTTATTTAACGGATCTTCTATCGCCCTATAATCCATCGCGCTCTTTAAGATCACTAAATTCGAGGCTTTTGGTCATACCTAGGATATCCAGATCCACCAAAGGAGGGAGAGCATTTTCACATTTAGCTCCAAAACTCTGGAATAGTCTTCCTGATACTGTTCGTTGTTCGTCGCTCTCCCAGTTTAAAACTAGATTAAAGACGCATCTCTTCAGCCAGGCATTTATATAACATTTTTAATCTTACAGTTTAATCCGGTCTCTACTTCATAAACGCCAGAGGAGAACTGGCCCCCGACTGAGCCTGGGTTCTCCCAAGGTTTTTTTTCTCCATTAGGTCACCTGATGGAGTTTTTCGGTTCCTTGCCACTGTTGCCTTTGGCTTGCTCAGTTGGGGATACTTAATTTGATTAATCGATTCAACAGTGCTATTGATCAGCATTACCAAACGTGGATGTTTTACACCAGAAACAAACACTGATGTACTTTTTTTTTTAATACTGTGAAGCTGCTTTGATACAATCTGTATTGTGAAAAGCGCTATATAAATAAAGTTGACTTGACTTGACTTGACTTGATTTACCTTTCCTGGTGGAATCAATACATATTTCTATTGACGATCACCTTGGTTATTGTTTGGGTTTAGAGCACGTTTTTTGGTTAAAAAAATTACATTACGTTCCTTGAAATTGACCCGGAACTTTGGCAGAATCAAGCAGATTATCAGGAGGCACAGGCAACCATACATGCAATGAAAGTAGTCAATGATCACACCAAGAGAGGAGTGGCTCTGATTCAAGAATACAATGGCTATCTCACACACTCTGAAGAACAATAGCAGTTTCTCCTTCATGTGGTGGAAGATCACCAACGGATCTATCCAGACTGCATAAAGTCAACACTGGCTGCTGAGCATCAGAAATGAGGGATTGTTGAAAACTTTGTGCTTTTTTTGAGATTGTTGTCATTGTTGTCATGTCAGTGTTGCTCTGATTGCAATAAAATGTAGTTCATTTGCAGCATCTTTTAATATTACTTGCATATCACAATAACGCCGCACAGCTTAACATAGGCAATCTTCCACATGATTGAGCTACCTCTAAATATCATTTTTTTTGTCAACATTTTTGCATATTTCTAATTTTGAAGTTAAGAGGAACAGTTTAAGAGGTTAAGACACTAACATTTTGCACAAAAAAAAAATTGGACTTGATAAGGACCACCCTACAGTACAGGTCTGGTGGACAATGGAGATGGAGGAACGGCTGGTCGAACACGACTGCCTTTATAATGTCCCCTCATATAATGTCTACAGCTGCGACACAGTATCCATTTTGTTTACATCCGCTTCTCCGTGAGATCACATGCTAAATCTAGCATGATAATCTTAAAGGAGAACTCCGGTCAATTTTAACATTGAGCTCATTTTTTTGTAGTCGATTGTCGAGTTCACGCGCATAGGTTGTTACCTATGATCACGCGCGTGAACTCAACAATCGACTACTGTGGACTTCGACCGAAAACAGGATGTAAATACAGGTATGTGCGCTGGCTGAAATAACATAATTTTTATTCATATCTTTCACATCTACTGCAGTCAGATTCACCCGTGTTCACTCTGAAGGAATCACTCACAATGGCTGGGCACTTGTTGGCTGGGCACACATCAAGGATGTTAAGAGGCTAAAAGCAGGTTTAAAACTTGCCCCATTGAAGTCAACAGGGTGCAAATTTTAAAAAGAGGATAACACGGTGTAGGCAACACCGATTTTTGTCGTTGTTCTCTGTACTGACAGCACTCCAAATTTACAAAAAAATGAGCTCAATGTTAAAATTGACCGGAGTTCTCCTTTAAGAATATCTTGTTGTGTGACTAGCCATGATTTTCAAATCTTGTAGTGTGTGTAGGTTTGAGATTTGAAAGAAGAAAATGGGTGAATATTCTTCTTATGTGCGTGATGCAACCGGATTTCACAATCGGTTAAGATTTAAAAACTCCTGTAGACTAAGCCCGGCTTTAGCCTTATGCTCATGATTTCGGACTGACTTGCTCTCAGGATAAATCTATGGCTTGGATAAGATGACTTACTCTGGGTGGTATAGAAATCGCAGCACCATTAGTAAGAGAGAGAGAGTCGTTAAGATGTTGGGCACCAAATGACTGCAAGAGCTCCCCAACAGCGAATGTAAACAGAATTTATGGTGCATTACAGCGGCTGGGGAGAACTGGCTCACCATTTCCTCTCTGGCTGTCAAATTAAAAGCACTCCTGTTGGGACTGATATGCGCTGCTGCCACTGCTGGGTCTTCTAAAGCTGTTCTCCAACTCTCTAATTTCCTTTTCCTTTTCTGTTTTCTATTTCCTCCCTCATTCTCTCTCTTCCATCAGTCTATGGCACCCCTGATCCACTGGAGCTCAATGAAGACAGCATGACTGTGCACCACAAGACTGAAATCCAGTATCAATGCAAATCCACTCAGCACCCGCCAGTCTGAGTCATGGCAAGAGGGGAAAAAAACACATAAACCCCATTCAGATGTTTCAATAACCTAATATAAGCACACCTATGGGGGTCTGAACACTATACATAAACATAAATACTTCAAAATATGGATGTTGAGAGGTGCGACGCATTCTGTACACACAAAACAGATTTTCATTTTGAAGGATTAAATATGGATTACAATGGATACAAATCATGAATATATTGATTACATTTGATTTGCTTATAGTAAAAGCCTAATTTATTTAGACTTTGGATGAGTCGATATTATAATTTTGTGCCTGAGGAATGAAGGATTGAATTCCATTTTCACCAATTATTTTTCCCATTAGTTTGAGTTTTAAGTTTATCTTAATTTATTTAATTTATGTAATAATTTTATTAAATTTTTCGGTGATAAAAATATTTGCTGGGTTTCTTTGTTTGGTACACTCATGAAACCCTCTGACTTCCCACCTGAGTTTCCTTTCCATCTCGCTTTTATCTTTGTGGAAGAGTGCTGAATTTTACACCCTCAGGAACTTCTTTGGATACATATTACAATTTCATCTCCTGAATTTTATTGGAGCTAATTTTGGATATGTCGCAAGTACCCCACAGGAAAGAGACCCCCTGCCTCGTTTCTAATAAGAAGAGAAGGTCTCGGATGCTTTAAAAGAGAGTGCAGTAACTCGTTAAGATAATTACTGTATCGCACATTTATTCTACTGTTAATAATTAAGCAACACATGCCAGAGCATAGACTCAACAACTCAAACTCACAATACTGGCAATTAGAGAAACGAAAGGTGCGGAAATAAACACCAACCTGCCAAATTTAATCAAAACAATACATGAGGACGTAGTATAAACAAACAGCTATGAATTATTATTTTTTTGCTCTGTTAAATGCCCATAATAGTTTGGGAGGTGAGATGCATGTTGCTTTATACTCTGCATAACAAAGTTAGAGGTCGGGAAGATGTTTTAATGCTCAACAATGCTGTATGTAAAGTATATTATCAAAGATCAGTAAAAAAAAATATTCTAATATGCTGATTTGTTTTTTATTATTATTAACAAATGTTAAAAACAGTTGCGTAATATTTTTTTTGTGGAAACTGTGCTACACTTTTTCATGGTTCTTTGATGAATATAAAGATCAAAAGAACAACATTTATTTGAAATATTTATATTTTTTGTTACAATGCAAATGTCCTTACTGTCACGTTTGACCAATTTACTGCATCCTTTCTGGATAAAAGTATTAATTTCTTAATTTCAAAACAAATTAATTTCACCCCAAACTTTTGAACAGTAGTGCATATAGTAAACATAATGCATTTTTGGAGGGTGACTCTGAGGTGACAAATATTTTATCCAAAGCTACTCATATTTATGTATACATTTTATAAGTATGTTTTTCTGGGAATCAAACTCACAACCATGATGTTGCCAGCGATTCTTTTTTTGTTGTGCCTCAGCATGTACACGGTTGCTTGGCCAATAAAAATGTATGTCCTGAATTTAAGAGATTGACTGGGCAATTATGAGTAATTACAATACATATATTTGCATCCATATTTTACATTTATTTTTCATTTAGCCGATATACTGTATGTAAAATGACTTACAAATGAGGTATAATGAAACATATAATGAAATATCTAAATAAATTCCAATTATTTAAGTAGCAAAAATGTATTATCTGATTTATTATTCCTTATTTGTATCATTCTTTTTTGCACAGTATACTTTCTGTATATTTTTACACAAAATACACCTGACAGTACTAGACATCAGGTCTAATACAAATTCACTTTGGTTTCTATTTCACCTGTGCGTTTTTATTGTGCCGAATGAGGATCAGAACAAGTTATAAGTGATGGCTCTCTGTTGCGCCTTTGAATATTAAGAGCACTTAAGACGTGTCATGTAGGATGAAACCAGAAATCTGTGTGTACGAGAGAGAGAGGAGGTGGTGAGATATATTCGGCGAGTGAGAAGCTGAGTATATGTGACTAGGAACGAGAGGGAAGTAGGAGCAGACACTATGTGTGTGTTTGTGTACGTAGTGTGAATGTAGGCTGAGTCTAGGCTTTATTTTCACACCGCCTGCAGGCCGCCTCCGGCTGGCTGCTCACATCAAAGGCAGTTTTCTCTCTCTGAGGAGCTGAGAGACTGAGCCCCAGGCCTGCCCAGGCCTTCACAGACCTGCCTCAGGGGTTAGCGTCAAACCACGGGCCTCTGCCACGCCGCCGCGAGACACCGCTAATCATAGCCAGCGCAGAGCCGGTCGAACGAGCCCTCGCGGCTGCCTTCACACAGGACCCGGTGATGCTACGATATGCATGCGGCTCGCAAACAGCCGCGATGTGATCAACCGGGAAGGGGAGGATTGGGAATGAGTTTTTAAGTATTTAAAGTGTCAGTGTGCCATGTATTATTTACTTCATGAATAAACGAGAAAAATATGACTTATGCAGGCGTGTTGCTATCCAAATCAAGTGTCTAGTCTGTATGCTTGTATTTAGATCAATATGTTATGAGGGTTTCAAATAACTATAAAACTGCATAATTTATATCTGATGGGAACAATGGCGTACAGGTACCTATATAATATTCACTGGAAAAATAAAGGAACACAAAAACTTTCCTACTTTGATAAATATTACACACATTACTGTTGAAAAGTTTGGGGTCAATATGATTTTTTTTGTTTTGAAAGAAAGAAAGAAAGAAAGAAAGAAAGAAAGAAAGAAAGAAAGAAAGAAAGAAAGAAAGAAAGAAAGAAAGAAAGAAAGAAAGAAAGAAAGAAAGAAAGAAAGAAAGAAAGAAAGAAAGATAGACTTGTGTTCAGCAAGGACACAGAAAATCATTTAGAGATAGAATAGAACATGTTAAATAGGATAGACATTTATAATGCTACAAATTATTTATTTTTCAAATAAATGGTGTTCTTTTGAACTTTCCATTCATCAATTAATCTTGAATAAAATATAGAATGGTTTCCACAAAAATATTAAGCAGCAAACATTCATAATATGAACCAAATCAGCAGAATGATTTCTGAAGGATCATGTGACACTGAAGACTGGAGTATTGGCTGCTGAAAAATCAGATGTGCCATAATATAATATATATATATATATATATATATATATATATAATAAAATATAAAAAAAATCATATATATATATATATATATATATATATATATATATATATATATATATATATATATATATATATATATATAATAAAACAGTAATATTGTGAAATACTATTAAAATTTTAAATAACTGTTTTCTATTTGAATATATATATATATATATATATATATATATATATATATATATATATATATATATATATATATATATATATATATATTCAAATAGAAAACAGTTATTTAAAATTTTAATAGTATTTCACAATATTACTGTTTTTACTGTATATTTTATTATCAAAAACAGGAATCCTTGGTGAGCATAAAAAATGTCTTTCGAAGACATTTAAACAAAATCTTAGCAACGTTAAACTTTCTAATGGCAGTGTATGCCATCCAAAAACATCATTGCATCGTGTTGCGCATCATTGCATCATACAAGCACTACTCACATTTTCTTCAGAGAAAGTAAAAATCTTGATTTTCTTATAAATGATGTCCTTAAGAAGTTGCACTACTGCACAACACTCACCTGTAAACGGCTCGTTTGTCTGACTCCAGTTGGGCTTGAGGGTCGAGCGTCACGCTGACCGGGGCGGCCCCAGCCGCTGAGCCTGCAGAGAGGTGGACATGCTGGGCCTTCGAGTTTTGCTGCGTAGTGCCTGTCATCTGAAAAAATACACAATACAGAAAATCAGAGGAACTGCAGAATATTCTGACCATATTACACTCACACTGCCATCATCACTGTTTTCTGCAGAGCTGCTTTATAGCTGAATTGAACTTATTTCAATTGAACATACTTCAATTACAATAAACACAGTTATTGAACTGAACTGAATCAAAACTGAACTGCCTTAAAGGAGAACTCCGGTCAATTTTAACATTGAGCTCATTTTATTGTACATTTGGAGTGCTGTCAATACAGAGAACAACGACAAAAATCGGTGTTGCCTACACCGAGTTATCCTCTTTTTAAAATTTGCACCCTGTTGACTTCAATGGGGCAAGTACTAAACCTGCTTTTAGGCTCTTAACATCCTTGATGTGTTATTACAAGTGCACAGAAAATGTGAGTGATTCCTTCTGAGTGAACACGAGTGAATCTGACTGCAGTAGATGTGAAAGATATGTATAAAAATGATGTTATTTAAGCCAGCGCAAATACCTGTTTACATCCTGTTTTTCGGTTGAAGTCCAAAGTAGTCGATTGCCGAGTTCACGCGCGTGATCATGGGTAACTAAACCTATGCGCGTGAACTCGGCAATCGACTACTTTGGACTTCAACCGAAAAACAGGATGTAAACAGGTATTTGCGCTGGCTTAAATAACATCATTTTTATTCATATCTTTCACATCTACTGCAGTCAGATTCACTCGTGTTCACTCAGAAGGAATCACTCACATTTTCTGTGCACTTGTAATGACACATCAAGGATGTTAAGAGTCTAAAAGCAGGTTTAGTACTTGTGGTAAAACTATGATATAAGGATTGCTAATGTGACGTCATCATGACATATTCCCAGTGGTGAACGCAAAGCATTTTGGGAATCCGCGGCACAAACATAAGGCGCCAAACTTCATTGCATGGAGGGAAGAACGCAGTTTTCAAGATGCCTGCATTTTGTAGGATTATATTCTGTTTTTCACGCTAATTTTTCATTATTTTCATGCCAGAACACTTGCCTGCTATGCCAGCCTGGCCAAACATACCCATAATTCTTTGCGTTCTGAAGAGGTTGCCGCCCATTTGGTCACATGTCTTAGCGATCTCTATTGTTTGGCAACCAAAAACATTGAATTTCCCCTTTTGTGTTCTACTAAAGAAAGAAAAATCATGCAGGATTGTTATGTCATGCCAGTAAATATGACAATTAAACTTTAAAAAAAAACATTCCTTTTGTTACAACGCTGTGTAGATTATCAAATTTGAACACGATGATGAAGAGAGAATGCAGTCTTTAAATAAATCCAAAGGCAGAAAGGTAAATCCAAAACAGAGAGAGTGATACGCACACGTTACATAGACGATACCCGACAATGAAACACAAACAGAACTGAAATTAAGTACATGTGATAATGAGGGAGATAATGAGTGCACAGCTGAACATAATGAGTGACCAAGACAACAAAAGACTAACTCAGGCAGAAACACAAAAAATCCAAACTAACAGAACCGTGACACCTTTAAGATTAGGTTTACTGTACAATGTTGGACACCAATCAGATTCTCTTTATAATCAAATTCAGTTTTCTTTACAGAATTATAATGCATAAGAAATAACAGCTGATGATTCCTGACAAACATAAATAAAACTAAATAACATGCGTTTAAAGAGCATGCAACCCATTCTGCTTTTACCCTCTCCACACTGATGAGCCAAACATGCTGTTCAACCTCATCTTGCTCATGTGCATGTTATTGGTGGCTCACAGCCAGGCACTGTCGTCTTATCAGATTTAGTTTATTAACGCTTCCCTTTCGTGCTGTTTTTTTTTTTTTTTTAGCTTTTATAGCTGTAAGAGCGGAAATGTGCATGTAGTAATCTGGTTTGTTATCTTTTCTGCATTGGAGGAAAAATGGCACACATCCAGATGAAGTTCTAGAAAAACTTGAGGTAAAAGCTAGTAAGGAAGAAAAAAACCCTCTCAGCATACATATTCAGGAAGGCACTTCCAATGTGTCTGCAATCTCTTGGTTTGCCCATCTTGACAATGTAAGAACGTCAGCGGCTGCAGCATATGGTCTCATTAAAATCCGGAATCTAATTTGAGGCACTTGACCCCTAAATTTTCCCGTAGGTCACCTTCTGCAGGAATATGTTCCACCTAGTCATCAAATAAAACTCTGGCAGTCGAGGTGGGCAGAGGTCTTGCCCTAGCATTCGAAACATTGTCAGGATGCACAAATACCCTGTTTAGGATGCATTAGTGGGGGAGAGAGTACAACTCTCCTGTTTTCTATGTTTTCCCATCCCTCCCTGTCCTGTTTTTTTCTCTTTTGTGATGCAGCTTTGAAAGCAAGCCCCCTCCTGTCTCCCTCCCCAGAACAAAAATGGTTTAAGGGAGGAAGCTGGAAGTCTTAATCCCAGCCTCAAATAGGAAATAAATTAGCTTCTTCACACTTAACTAGCTCTCATTTGCATGTCTCCACCAGCGCGCTGCTCTCTTTTCCCCAGCCTCTAATCCTCAGGGCGGAGGGATACAGCAGCTGGACAGGGAGAGGGGGACTCTGGGACAAAAATCTAGCTCTGTGTCCCTCTGATTACCTCAGGACAAACACTATGAAGAATTCACGCTAAATGTTGCACAGGACCACAGATGCACCTTTCTGACGTCCACAACTGGAGATTTCAAACAACAGACAATCTGATTCGTTGGTCTTATCATCTCCCAGTCTT
Organism: Scardinius erythrophthalmus; assembly: GCF_964197995.2. NCBI lineage: Eukaryota > Metazoa > Chordata > Actinopteri > Cypriniformes > Leuciscidae > Scardinius > Scardinius erythrophthalmus. The sequence goes on from NC_138243.1 coordinate 20,209,667, forward strand.
GTTAGGCTTTTTATGCTTTGGTGGTTTTGGGCAGTTATACAGCATGGCCAGGCTGGGAGACCATATTAAACCAGCTTACACCAGTAAACTATCTTAGGCTGGTTTAAGCTTTTTATTTCAGCAGGGAACTCATTCAAGAATGAGCTGTATGTGCATCTTTTGTAACTGGACTGGATTATGCACGGCGCACCTACATCTACGTATTTAATAATACATTAAAACCTTTCTTAAAAATAGGTTACTCAAATAAATAGAAAGTTTGTAACAGCCTTCCTCTTTTATTGTCGTTTGTTTGTTGACTGACCTGTTGGCTCTCCTGGTACGATGGTGGTGGGACGCTCTGTGTGGCCATCATGGTCAATGCTGGTGCTGGGGACACATGTTGCATCATGGGATAGCTTCACATGGAGACCCTGAAGGAAACAACAGTGACATAAATGATTATTGAGAGTGTTGTTGTATGACCAAATTTGTACCTACTGGCATATTTAGCAAAAGGAAAATAATTATATACTGTACTACAAAAATGACAACCAAATTATAAATAAATAAATAACTTCCCCAGTTATTTAATGAAACAATTCCAGGACCCACCACTAGGTGCTGCTGTACTTAAACTGAAACAAACTTTGATACAATGTTGGAAGAAATTAATATGTTGAGTTGTTTTTAAACTAAACTAAAAAATCATTTTGAGGCCAGCGATTAAATCAAGGTCTGCACACAAACACTATTTGTAATCGAAATCAAATTACAAACTTAATTACAAACTTGAATTACAAACTTAAAGGCAGAAAATGTAAAGTATAAAATACATAGTGTCCATTTAATGCAATTCTGTGCACAAAAGAAGTGCATAAATAATATAATATATATGAATAATGTTACTGAATCCATTAAGGCATTAGTAACAAGTCAGAGCGAGTCTTACAATCCAACACAATCTAAGTTTGCAGTAGCCTACGTCTGTCCAGAAAACAAAATAAGCACCTTGAGGTGCAGGTACATGATGAGTTAGTGTTTTACTGAGATAAACATGACGACCCCAGCAGGCCAATCAGTGGCTCGTTAGCTCTGTTGTCAGAAGAGTAATTGACACTGAGCAAGAGAAGGCTGGACCCCAGGGATGGTGCACTGTGGGAAACCCTGACTACAGATAATTGGCCCCTTGTTACCACACAAGGACCCCTGAACCCCGTTTCTGAGTCAAGTTTTATCAAGTATCACACAAATGTTCTTTACTCTTTCTGATCCATGTTAACTTGTCTGTACCAATAATTCTGAAGGTTTTCGTTCGCTCACATTTTGAAATGTCATGTCGTTTTAAATTTGAGTTGATTTTCAAAACTAAACCGGAAAAAAGTAGTCTTAAACAAATAGATAAATAAGCAAGCATAACTGCAACCCTTGTTATATATACACTTACTGAATCTGTTACCATCAACATCTTTAAATGTTGGATATTATTTTTCACATCTGTCTAAGTGCATTCAAAATAAGATTTAGTGCCATCCAAACACATGAAGCATATAAAAGTATATTCAGTGTTAAACTCGTTGAGTCTTTTGTTACGGAAACTTATGAAATCACACCCGAATCATTAAAATTATAATTTCAGACAGTTTGACCCCACCAATTCACAGTCTTCAGCCCACCATTGAGCTCCAGGATTGTAGTAGCAGCCCACAGATGTAAGAAGCAGAAGCTAACAATCGCAAAGAATACTAAAAATACATAAGAAATCATATATAATTACTCTGAAAGAACAGTACAATCACATCTCCCGAGTTAATGTGGGTGGGACCTCTGCTCCATTCGGTAATTACACGAGACATAAATCACTCATTTAAAACGTGACCTATAAAGTTCTTTCTGAGCTTTATAAATAGTCATTTTCTCTCTTGAGAACATCTTGTTAGCTCTGTCTATATCTTAACAGCTTGAAATCTTAAAGATACAGAATCTTGTTTAAATGAGCACATATGCATAAATAATTCTGTGGACAGCAGAACAAGAGGATTGTCAAGAGGATTGTGGGAAAATCAAGGAGACATAGAGCAGAATACAGTACAGAAGCCAAGTCTGTCAGATGGCAGACAGGATGTAACCTTCCTCAGACAGCAGACAGACAACAGTTTGTGCGGGAAAACAGGAAAGATCTTTTTTTTTTTTTTTTTTTTTTTTCACAGCTCATCTTCAGGTTGGCAGGAGCATGTGGAAAATGGAAGGGGCCAAAGCAAACCAAGCAGCTATTTTAAGGAGATCTCATAAACACACACACACACTCTCTCTCTCTCTCACACACACACACACACACACACACACACTGAGTTTAGGGTTATCATGATCTTAAAAACCATCAGCACCACTGCACTCAGACCATTTCGTGTTGGACTTCGTGGAAACGTGAGGAATTTTCCAAGCACAAATTAGATTCTAGCTTGGCGTTGCATATTTTATGAAGCTCGTCCAAATCATACAAATTGAGAACGTTGTGTGTGTGTGATTTGTATACTGATTACACACCGGGCTTGTGTTCTCATTCCAAGTGCTATCAGCCGAAAGGCATCTTCACTGTTATCTCGCCTCATTTTAATTACAAATTTTGAGAGCGAGTTGGTAATTAAATGGAAAATTGCACATTAATTGATGAGACTAAAGATAAAGCAATTCCAATTATTGCACGGTATTTTAAGGGGGCCTCTCAAGTCTTGGTCCCTGGAGTGGGGTGGTACCCACCGCAGCATCATAATAATAATGCGTACACACCGTGTACACTAGGTAACAGCTCTATCCACAAACATGTGTTTGCAGACATGGACACACACACACATACTTTATAATGAGCAAAGAAACCTCCGAAGTCTCTGCGGGCGAAGGGCGTGCACTGATTAAGCCTTCTGGCCTGCTCTTTAAAACACATCATCACACCTTCTGACTTAACATACCGGGTATTGATTTCAATCCATCAGTCGATATAAACACATCGATCTGTTCATTGATATACAGTCGGAAATTCTTCCCGTCATGCTCCTGAACAGCTGCGTATACATCCGGACATGCATTTTTAGCCTTGTGTGTATTAAGGCAGAACACATGAAGCTATAAGAAAGGCATGAAACCTTTGAATGAGAGATCAGGATGTTACTCTAGACACATTTTCATTTTTCGGGCCAAAACAGCAAAGCTGAATTTTCAGCAGCCATAACATAATTCCAGTCTTCATGTCTTAACTCCATGTCTTTACTGTCACTTTTGAACAATCATCCTTGCGGAATATTAATATTAATTTCTTAAAATAATCTTACTGACCACTAACTTTTGAACGGTACTGTATGTTTATGTTGTATACACTCCTGCATGGGCAAAAAAACAAAAAGGGGCCAAGCCCAAAACACTAAACTTTTACTTGTCTTAACCACAAATTATTGGTCAATAAATTAGCTCAATTTAAGCAAATGCGCTAAATAAGCCATTACGGTCTCAGAAAAACATCAAAGACAGAATAAAGTTTTTAGCAGAACATGGTGATGCTCCAGAGCATCTTCGAAAATCTGCTATAAGAAATATAATAATAAATGTATCTCTACCACAATAAAGCATTGTTTTTAGCTGTTGGCATTGGTGAGCTACTTCACTGAGAAAAGTCATTTAATGCTTTGGAGTACAGGAAAATATTGTAGAATGGCTTGCTTCCCAAAAATGAAAAGTTGTTGTCGAAAGAGGAATGATCAGATGTTATTTCTCAACAAGACAATGCTCCTGCCCAAATTGCAAAGATAACCAAGAAGTGGCTTGAGAACAAGTCCATCAGGCTCATGTTTTGGCCTGGTCAGAGTCCAGATATACCCTATAGTATAGTATATATAACCCTATAGTGAATATATAGATTGGTCTCACATTCAACTCAAACGAACTACTCATGAACTGTTTGACTCTTCTTTCTGTAAAAAGCTGCCTGCAAGTTGGGGAAGGCTATTCCATGCATGTTCCTTTATACAGTATTTATGCAATTCTTGCTAATTTATTGACCAGTGATTTGTGATTAAAATGGTTAAGACCAATAAAAGACCAATAAAATTTTGCCATTTTTGGCTTGGTCCATTTTTTTCCGCCCCAGGAGTGTATGTCTGTATGTACTGTATGTTAGTTGCTTTAAAGTTTAAATGACCAGAAGCTATTGCTCTCTTGGGTATTAGTGCATTCATAAATAGTGTTTTCCCATTAAATAATGCATTAAAGGTTGTTAAAGCCTTGGTAGAATTGCAGTGACACCAATTTAAAGAAAACATAGTTTAAATGACTATACTATAACATTTACAAATGATAATTTGAATAGAATTTATACCTATACCAAACAAAAATAACTTAAAGTTAGAATTTTCTTTTTTAATCAAATATATTTTCAAAAGTGCATCAAAAAAGATACTAAAACTACATAAAAGCTAAAGCTAAAAAATACTAAATAAAATGAGCGTTTAAAAAAACAATATTCTTAATAAAGCAGAAATTAAATAGAACCAATTTAATTGCCATAAAGAGTAGGACGTTTTTAAATTACAGTGTTTCATGAGAAATGTGCAATTGTAAGTCATACAAAGCAGCAGCCTGTAACTTCCTGATTTGAACTCATAATTACAGCTGGCAGGGAGAGCATTTAAAGGCTGGGGAAATGGAAAGTAAAGTGGGGATGTATTGAACATGTCTGGTGTGTGTCTGGGAAAAATGGAGAGTTCGAATGTTAGCCCTCTTCCCATCGATACTGCTTCACCAGACCCCTCACCCACAATCGTTTGACTGTTTGATCAGTCGATAATTAACACAGCCACCTGACGGAAATCTGCTACTGACGAGGCTAATAGAACAATGTCGGAGAGGATGTTAGTAATGACAAAGTCTGCATACTAATTTGTCAACTGAAAGTAGCCTATATACTGAAATGAAGAAATTTCAGCAGTATTGGGAAATGATCATGTCACTGTCACAAACTCTTTGTGTCAGTATGTAAGTGTTAGTAGCCAGGTGCGACGCAAGTGTTTTTTACTAGCTTGAGCCCTACGCAGTTATCATTTTTACGTCCTGCGCCACGTTGTTTAAATAGCAAATACATTTGCGCCCACTTGTGCGCCAATGGGCGTGCTGGTCTGAAAATGAGTTGTGTTCAGGTGCATTGTTGGCGCGTTGCTATTTTGAGGCAACTGAAATAGACTTTTTTTTCGTTTATTTAAAGAATATGCACTTAAAGATTTAAAGGGAATGGGTGATGAGAATCTGATTGGTTTATTGCACGTTATGCTCAAAACCCATTACTCATTAAGAAATATAATTTTTCCCGTCCTTAAACTAGCAAAAGTGGATTTGGACATGCCCTAATTGCACTTGCTCTATGTGCTTAGATCATTAAAAAAAATTAAGACTTAAACATTACGGTATGTTTATATTAACATTAATAATTCATTACTTAACTTGTATTTAACACAGTTTATATATATTTAAGAACTCCAGCTTTAACTGTGCATTTACAATTGTGTCATGGCATCTAGCCAAACATCTGCAACAACTCTTGCTATCAGCTACAAACAAATGGCGGGGAATGACTATGTATTGAATCTCTCGATCCGGGACACGCATCCTTGTGCACAATGCAGAAGGATCAAAGATGTGTGACTTCCTCTTAGTTGGAAACATCCTTTGTGGACGGGCCACGGAGGACTCAGCGTGTGAGCCGGTGCAGAGAAAGAGCAGCAGTTTTTTTTTCCCACGTTAAGCAGAAACAGGTGAGCTCTGAAGTACAGGAGGAAGTGGTTCGTGTTTTATAGACCCCATTCATCATCATCCGCATAGTCTCCCCTTGCATCTCACAGCTAGCCCTCACATCTGGGAAGAGGGTGTTTTATATATCTGTTTACCAGGCAAGCTGGCAGACTGAAGAAACAACAGATCTTCACTTTCTCTTGAGACACTTCCAACGTGGCACGCCACTGGACGCCGTTTCGAAAACAACTACATCGATCGTTTCATTTATACTGTAGGTGAAGTGTTTTCTGTGCCACTGGTGTCACGAACCAAATATACATGGACTCAGTACACTAGTTTTTGTCTTTTGACAAAAATAAACTTTAAATGTAATCAATATTTCATGTCATATTCAATTTTTTTTTGTCAGATTCACTAAATTGGTGTCTAATTTTACTCCACAAAAACATGTGTTATACATACTGACTAGCACATGATATAGTTAAGAAGTTTGAGGTTGGTAAGATGTTTTAATGTTTTTTTTTTTAAGAAGACTCTGTGTCTCAAAGAGTGAAATTATGATGATGTGAAATATTACAATTTAAAATGCAATTTATACTGTGATGGCAAAGCTAAATACTCAAACAGCCAATCCTTCAGTCTCCAGTGTCACATGATCGTTCTAATATGTTGATTTGGTGCTCAAGAAACATCTTATCAATGTTGAAAAGAGTTGTACTTGATCTTTTTGGAAACCATAATACTTTTTTAGGATTATATGATGAATAGATATTTTGAACAGCATTTATTTAAAAAAACCTTTACTGTCACTTTTGATCTATCTAATGCATCCATGCTGAACTGACCCCAAATTTTGAACGCTAGTTTAACTTTGTGACTATGATTGGACTATGTGAAACAATTGTATTCTGTCAATGTTCTGTTAACATTAGTGCTATTTTTTCCTTTTATATTTTTGTTAACAGTATGTTTGAATTAAAATTGTAATTATCACTATGATGCACATTGTTCGTAATTGTTATCATTGACAAAAATGAACATTTTCATTAGTAATTGTGTCTATCAAAGCGAGAGCCCCGCCCCAAACCCACGCCATTGGTTGAATCAATGCTGCTGTTGTTGGGCAGGTCAGGATCAAACAAACAATGTTTTGAAAGTACACCAGTGTCTATACTTCTCAGGGGAATCAACCTGCGAATGACTTTCTTATAGTTGTCTCTGCATATTAAGCTTGTATTTAAAGTATTTAACCATCAAAAATGGCACACTACAGCTGTAAAATGAATGATTAGTATGAATCAATAGCGAAAGACTTCGTTGTAAACTCCCGCACTGTCCTCTGTGCCTAACCTGAGGAATTGTTGATCTTCAAAGCAAGCGTGTGCCGGTGCCAAAAGTGTATCTGATTGAGATTTTCCTGGCTCTTTTTCTATGTATCCTGTGTGGAAGTTTGTCATTCACAGATGCTGCAGGGAATGCAATGAATAATTTTAAACAGTGCGCGTGTGTCACAAATGCCCAAATATCATGAATCTTAATGTCCTGAGTCAGGGCTTCTCCAAAGTGAATATATAAAAACGGCCCACCTGAATACATTTGCTACATTAGAGATCCTTCCGTGGGCAGATTTGCAATGCGTTCTGAGCACGTGCAAGTGTGCACTGGGAAAGAAAAAGGATGGAGATATGGGGTTTGATTAATGAAGAAGGGAAAAGGGCAGTGTGTCGGAGCAGAACCCCAGCGTGGGGACGGAAAACTCCAGACCAGGATCTCAAGCCAAACACACACACGAATTTACAACATACAAACATACACCCCAGGGCTATACACCTTCAGGCAACACGCTGCTATTGCATACAGACACACACACACAACAGTGTAAACAGCTTGGGAGACTCAGCGTCCCAGCACTGCTCATTAACCTGTAGGAACCACAGGTGGAGGATTCATCTCTGATATTCATGAGCTCAAATCTCTCTCTGCATGTGTCTCATACATGTTCAAATTATGGCTTTCCATTTGGTTTAAACAGTTCACCCAAAAATGAAAATCATGGTCATCATTTACAAACCTGTTTGGCTTTCCTCTTATGAGAAACAAAAAGGAAGATTAATTCCATGTATTGAACGTAAATGGGGTCCAATGTTGTTTTGGAGCCCATTGATTTATATTGTATGAAAAAAAAAAAAAAAAATGAAATTGTTCATTGTTAATTGTTACTAATGTAATGGAAGGTCAAATCCAGCACATGGCATTACAGAATACAGTATTCCACACAGTGCACACTGCTTGTACACCCGACAATTTTACAAAACTTAAAAGGTTATGCAGAGAAATTCTCAGAGAAAATTTGCATTCTGTGATTGTGTGTATGTGATTTGGAACACACCCTTTGTGTCTGAGACATTCAGAATCTTCATTCACCATTCATCCAATCTATCTGCAATTTCACTTGCCTTTGTATTTATGGTAATGATTGTTTGGATATGGTAGATCTAGAAATAATTCCAAAGTGTCCTGCTTTTTAAAATTAGATTAAAGTCTTCGCTGAAATGGGTGTTGCGGAAACTTACTGTGTGGTGAAATTTTGCTATTCCCAGAGGCCTGATGGTTCGCATGCAAATGACCTCATTAGCATAGCTAAAAGCTTTTATTATAATTAGCATTTTCTCAATAGACTGCACAAGTACTGAAAGAATGGAACCTACAAGATTTGCACTATCACAATTGCATTTTCAATTCCAGATTTATAAAACATGACATGACTTTTTGTGTAACTTTAGCAAGAGTTTGGACAATATGATGGAACTTGCATTATGTGGCCTGAAATGTTGATTATACTGTAGGGAACCAAGGATATCCTTTGGCTTATTTTCAATACACTTCCTGGCTAACGGTTAAGATAAAGGAGAGGTGTGCACGTACAACACGTAGACCAGTTTTACTGTATGACAAGCTGAGAGGGACAATAGCTAATAGCACTCTTTTGAAAAGAATTCAGTGCTGCTTGACTCCATCCATTAAATGTGATAACATGGCAATCTTTAGAAAATTAACCATAGCTTCATTTTAAGTGCTCTTAGATCATTCTAACTTTTATGTGCCTTGTGTGGGCGTGGGTATAATTCTGTCACCGTGTTGCAACGGCACAGGACGCAATCGCATCTTGATGGCTTTAGCGCACACAAGAGTGAGCGGTCGTTCCTGCCGATGACACGCCGTGGTTACAGTTCCTCACTGCGCTGATAAAAATCAGAATATTGAAGGCTGGAATTCCGTCGAAATTGGAACACCTGAGCTCATAGAGAGTGAAGGTAATCTTCAAGAGCTTGCTGTCAAATCGGTTTGGTCGCTCTCATGTTGAGCAGAGATACGGGTAAGGGGACAGTGTGTGCGTTATCTTGCTTTCCCAATCTGCAGGGCTGTTTAAACGGATACCTCCTAATCTTACCACGAGGCATCCAGCTCTGTTGCTTGGTGAGACTTTGGGTAGATGCGGCAAAAACCAGAGAACCTATCTGTGATAAATGTGTTGAGAGATCAGAAAGCATTCTGTGCTAATACATCATTCTGCAGAAGTCATTTCAGTGGACGCTTGCTGAGTGATTCTTTGACCGATAGAAACGGTGGCCACTTATGCCTGTTTTTAACCCATTTAGCACGTCGTCCATCAATTTCCACTCAGTTGCTGTTACTGGAATAGAGTGATATGCCTTGGAAACAGGCATGTTTTAGCCATCGAGCATAAAAGAAAACTCTGAAATCTGTAGGGCAATTGTAGCATTTTTTACTCAGAAGCTCTGAATGAACTCAATAAATAAATAAAGTGACTGAGGATTCTGTACAATATTTGTGTATATACAGGTGCTGGTCATAAAATTAGAATATCATCAAAAAGTTGATTTCAAAGTTTATTTTAAGTCATTTCAAGAATTCAACTTAACAGGAAAAACTAATATATTATATAGACTCATTTCATGCAAAGTGAGATACTTCAAGCCTTTATTTGTTATAATTTTGATGATTATGGCTTACAGCTTATGAAACCCACGAAATCAAAATCTCAGAAAATTAGAATATTACATGAAATCACACAGTAATTACACAGTAATACCATGGTCATTGAACCAGGTTTTGGTTCTTTTGGCAGTGTGGGCAGGTGCAAATCCTGCTATTTTGATTTCGTGGGTTTCATAAGCTGTAAGCCATAATCATCACAACAGCATTCAAAACTTACAGTCCCTCACTTCCTCTAAATAGATCACAGATATTTATGACATCACCGCGGACTTCAGCTTGTCCTCACATCTTCTGCCCAATCAAATGCTCTCTACCACCTGGCCAAAGCGACCGACGTTGACGCGTCACGGAGCAATATGGGTTGGAGATGTGCGTTCGGTTGCTCAAACGCTCAAGTTTTATTCCATTTTCCAACTGTACGTTGGTTAAGAATGAAATGGCTAGAATTGATTAACACCTCTACTATTGAATCCAACGTGTCATCAGCGCTCGGATTCAGGAGGAGCCATTCAATATGTCCTGCCTTAGCTTCCTGTTTCAGTGGAAATTACATCAACGCATCATACAAAGCTGCGCGTTCCAAGGCACTTCAGTGGGCCTTTAACATATATAAGTGTCACAAACAAATCTGAATCGAAATTACAATGAAGTGTAATCAAATTGAAAGCTTGTGAATCTGAAACAAATCAAATTGTGAAATAGCTACCAGCAAACTTTGTAAGCATCTGCCATTCAAGGTTACTTTTAATGAATCAAAAATACGTAATCAAAAAAAAAAAAAATATATATATATATATATATATATATATATATATATATATATATATATATATATATATATATATAAAAAAAATTTAAAGGCATCCAAAATGTTGACAACAGCAGTTAGAAAAATGTAAAATGAAAAAAGAAAAAAAAACCTGCTGAAATGTTGAAAATTTAAATAAGAGTGCACTGTGACTTCGGTCTCCCCTACTACAGCTCCAGCCATGAGGATAATAAATAAGGTGCTATGCATGTGCTATGCTATGAGAGAGACACAGAGCATGAGAAGGCCTTGCCAGGAATGTGGCAGTAGGATTAGGGCAAGGGTGATCAGCATGCAGAGGATTCAAACCCCTTCCATCCCTTCCCTAAAAAAAAGAGAAAACCTCAGGAGCGCGTGTGTGTGTGCTCAAAGAGAGAGCCACGGGGGGTTAACGAGAGGGGGGATTATCACACACACTCTCTGACTGCTCTGATTGTCAGCAGATTCCTAATGAAGAGTTTAAGTTTCAGAAGAGCGCTGCAAGGAGACTGCTGCAGGCACATATGTTCAGACCAGCTATGAGGACCTGGCGGGGAGGGTCAGATGATCAGTGCATGCTGGACACTGATGAGACATATGGCTAAATGGTTAGAGTCATAATCTATCAGCTCCGATGAAATTTCACAGTGTCTTATCGTATTCATGGAGATAAGTGAGTGAAATGCAGCTGTTTAAATCTAGTCTGAGGTAAAGACAAGCCACTGAGGTAATGTTAACCCAATAACAAGATGTTTCACTTGGCAAGAGGAGGTTGAAGAGAGTAGGTCAATTTAAGTCATGATTGAGGGAGAGAAAGAGAGATAGGTCTATCTATCTATCTATATACCTATGTATCGATCAGTCCACCTGTCTATCTTCTCTCTGTGCATTTGTTTGTCTGTTTATCCATCCATCAATCCATCCATCCATTTATCGATATTTCTATCTGTCTATCCACCATCAGTCTGTCTATATATCCATCTGTCAATCAATCAATCAATCACATCTACATGCCTATCCATCTATCTGTCCATTCATTTATCCATCTGTCTGTATTTCATGTCCAACAATTTTTCCTTAAAAAACAAAAAAAACAAAAAAACTCTGCCACCAGATGATCTGGAACACAGGGAGAGCAAGGTACCCGTGGAGTATTAAGAATCAAACCAAAGCGAGTTCTAGAATGTTTTATAAACTGTATAATGAGATTCTTTAAAATGTTTACAATGTTCAACACTTTCTGAGTTTGACAGGAACAGTCAAAAAAGTCCTGAAGAGCAAGTTTAACAGGGTGAAAGATTCACTTAGAAAAGAGCAAGAGACAAGACCAGTGGAGCAAAAATGAGCATGGTGGGATAATGAGGCGATGTTTGCTGCTCTTGGCCCCAACAGCTGATGTTTGTCTTTGCGTAGTGCCCGGAGCTACGCCGAATGGAATCCTTGGAAACTCCAAACAATCCAATATTAAATTTCCTCTGCAATGCCACAGGGAGAGAGAATCATGCGTGGGGGGGAAATGATGGTAGCGGGGAGAAGAGAGGAGTGAGAGAGAGAGAGACAGAGAAAGAGAGAGCAAGACAAAATACACTCATAGAGGGTGAGAAGATGAGATGTCAGGGGGGTGCGGAGAAAATGAAAGAATGAACAAGAGAGAGAGACCGATAATATTCAGAGATATAATGACAGGCTATTTTGAGTGGAAAGTCTCTCACTGGCCATCTCCAGGTCTGAGCCAAGTTTCGAACCCGCAGGTGCATCAACAACTGTGGCGGACCGATGGCTTCCATTAGATATAGTGTTACCATGAAAGCTTCCATGTGCGCCTCAGGGAGACAGACACATTCCTTGGTGTATCTATAACATTTCAAATAACCCTCAGTCCAATTTCTGACTGTTTATTTTACTAAAATGGTAGCGTTCTTCCACCTAAAGGGGCCATTATCTAAATCATCGGGGCTGGTATGCCATGACTAGACCCACATGGAATCTCTGCAAGAAACTCCACAGTTTCCCTTAAAATTAGAAGCATCCTTCATAAAGTTTGCTGAATTCCCCACCCCCAATTTTGAGTATAATAATTCAGCAACATTTTTAAATCCACTCTGCAGAATGGGTGCATGAGGACACTTTCTCCCATTTACATCTAATTCATATTTGCATCCCTTGCTGTGTAAATTTAGATCTGTGTAAACAAATTAGATAAATTAAACAGTTCACATTTACTGTTGCTCAGCTAAACAAGCAAAATACACTCATTTCAATTGGAATCCATGCGATCTGAAGTTTCTTGTGAGGGTGAAAATGTTCCCCTATCAGATTTCGCTCATGTTCAAGTTGGTTACGTGAATTTGCCGTGCTCACTAACAGAAATCTGCTTAGTTTGAAAATGGTCTTTGAGTGAGCAGTGCTTCATACATCACTACGGTATTGAGAATGGACAATACCTTAATTTCCTGCCAAATTTCGCTAATGTGATCGCACATTAAAGGGGTGGTATAATACCCTTTTCACAAGATCTAAAATAAGTCTTTGATGTCCCCAGAGTGTGTATGTGAAGTTTTAGCTCAAAATACCCAACAGATATTTTTATATAGCATGTTAAAATTGTCAATTTTTGAGGGTGAGCAAAAACGCACCGTTTTGTGTCTGTTCCTTTAAATGCAAATGAGCTGCTGCTCCCAGCACAGAGGGCGGAGCTACAACAGCTTGCACTCACACAGACATGCACTGAAAATTTCTAAAACTTTTAGCCTTTTATGTTCAAACTGGAGTCAGAAAGATGAAGAGACTCAAGAAGTGACAACATGTAGAAGCAACAGGACATTTCTGATTGGTTAGTTGATTAATTTATGTAGCTTATGTGTAGTTATCTTCTAGTCATTGATTAGCATATTCTGTCTTGATAATCTATAAATCGTGTTCAGGGGCGGGGTTTATGTAAATTTTAGGGTTTGTGATGTCACTAACCCGGGAGGAATGTTGTGTAGTCCCAACCAGCCGTTAGTTGTAGTCCTTAAAAAGTGATTTCTTTAAAAGCAAATTTCTCCCTTTGCTTTGAACTTTGAGCATTGTAACTTTGCAGATGTTGTTTATGCTCAAACATTTTTTTTGCCTGATATATGTTAATTTCCTCAATTTTTACATTTAGATTACTGTTGGGACTTTAACAAATCTCAAAATGAATATAAATGTTTCATAATGTACATTATAACATTGTGATGCCTAAATTCACTTGTAGCATTGAAACTGATTGATTTTATTTTATTGTAGAATTTTATTTACATCATCTTTTTAGACAAAACAGTAAAAAATAATAATATATCAGTTATTTATCATACCATAATTTGATAGGTAGGTAGGGAGATGGATGGATGGATAGTTGGATAGACAGACAGACAGACAGACAGACAGACAGACAGACAGACAGATAGATAGATAGATAGATAGATAGATAGATAGATAGATAGATAGATAGATAGATAGATAGATAGATAGATAGATAGATAGATAGATAGATAGATAGATAGATAGATAGATAGATAGATAGATAGATAGATAGATAGATAGATAGATAGACCTATCTCTCTTTCTCTCCCTCAATCATGACTTATATTGACCTTAATTATTTTTTATTTTATATATATTTTTATATAATATCAAAATTCATTACTGAGCAGAATTGTAATATAGTTGCATCCCTAATTTTGAAAATCAATTTTAAATGGCAGATTATTACAGTTAACAGCAACCTCTGTGTTTATCTCCCACAAAATCCGCACCTCTGGAGCAACCCCTGTGGACATGTTGACTCCTTTCAAACCCCTTCTATGCTTCTACATGAGCCTCATGAAGGTGTTTTGTATGACACGTAGCGAGAGAATGTGTGTGTGCGTATACACCGCAAGTCCAGCAAACGCTCCCCAGTGGAACCCCACGGTCAGGACGTCTCCTCTCTAACGTACACACACCGCAGCTATGCAGACAGATTGCTCTACGCTCTCGCTCAGTCTCTCTGGAGGTGTACAGAGAGGCCCTGGCCGGCCCCAGAGCTCTGCCCTGGCCATCTGGAGTACATTAGGGCTGGGGGGGATATTGGATCCCCCTGCCGTGGCCCGGCTGAATGGGTGGCCCGGCCCAGCGCAGCCCTTTTCAGCAGCCCAGCATGATTGATAGGAGGCCTCACTCGCTGACTCCTGCTGCAGCCACCACACACTGTGACCAGAACACACACGCTACTACAAGTACTACCTCCAAAACTGTGACACGCTGACGCCTCAGGAGATCGGCATGAGCAGGCACACTATAATGGGTGGTACTGTATAAAGTTTTACAGATTACATAACAGCACTTCATCATAACACCAGACCTGGCTTGCGAAACAACAGATGCCGTCAATAAAACATGAAAGTTCATCACACGCAATAAATCAGAGAACTGGCTACAAAACTAAGGATTAACCTGACAAATTGGCAGCAAAGTGAGCTGTACTACATTTGTATTCTGTAGCTTGAGGAAAGCAAATCTTCTCTCTGAAAGAAAACAATAACTCCTTATATTAGGAATGATAAACCAAAAGACTGACAATCCCAAAAAAATTCCAAAACGGGTTAATTATCATTAACTCTTGTCAACCTCTCCATTAATGTCTTATTTCATGATTTCATGATTATTTGAACGATAAAGTGTTTTAGTGCCACATTAAAATAAAAAGAAATCTAAAATTTCTTATCTTGACATGAATGGTATTGGAAAGATTTTTTAAATTAATTTTCAAATTAATTATACAATGTCTTAGTGCCATGTAAAAAAAAAAAAAAAAAAAAAAAAAAAAAAACCTGAGAATGAAAATTTTAATGTAATGAGAATAAAGTTAAAAAAAAAAATAAAGTGAATGGTTAGACTTTATTTTAAGGTGTCTTTGTTACACTGTATTTATACATTTAAGTAATGAGGAATATTAAGTAACTATAATAGGGTTAGGATTAGGGCTTGGTTTAGAGTTAGTTGCATGTAATTATGCATAATCTATAGTTATTACTATAAACAGCAACTACATGTAACATGTGACAATGACACCGTAAAATAAAGTGTTACAAAAAAAAAAAAAAACATTATGCAAAGAAATGTGGTAATCCCAATAAGAACAGGCCACTTTATTTTATTTTTTAAATATTACAACATTATTCCTGTAAAAGGCCTATTCTTTTCAAAATTTTGTCACTTATTTCATTTTTTATTTTATTTTAACACTAAAAGCACAAAAGTACTGTTGTTGAATGATAACCAATTTTCAAAAAAATACATAGATCTCCTGTATATATTTTTGGAGTCTTTAAAAAAAACGTATTTTTTAAGAGTAAAGGGGGAAAAATGTAAATGACTAAATGCCTGAGATTATAATATAGCCTATCATAAAAGGGTTACACTTCATTTTAAGGTGTCATTGTAACAGTGTAATTATATATTTAAGTACTGAGTAATATTAATTAACAACATGTACTTACTATAGGGTTAGGGCAGGATTAGGATTTGGTTGAGGGTTAGTTGCATGTAATTATGCATAATTTACTGTTATTACTATGGTAAGTACATATGTAACAAGGACTCAAAATAAAAAAAAGTGTTACCCATAAAAGTTCCTCCAAGTGCTCCAAAAATAGTAAGAACTAATTCTAAAAGCAAGTTAAAGAAAACGAATCTTCGCCCACAAAGTTGGCTAATAAATTGTCTTCCGTCTGTGAAGCACACCTGCACGACGCGCACCTCAGGTTAATCCCTATCTCATAAACGACAAGAAGAGAGGGAGAAAATTAGTGAACGTGGCAGGGACGAGGAATTTAAAAAAAAGAAGGAAACAGGCGACATTTCGAGTAAATGGCATCCAAAACCCACTCCAATTATCTTTGGCAGCCATGCCAGGGAGGCTGACTTAATTAAAGTGAGTGGAAAGGGAAGGGGGGAGGAAGGAGAGAGAAAGAGAGGGAAGAAGTGATTGAGGGGGCAGAAGAGTGCGTATCAGCTCCAAGCACAAAGCCGAGCACCACCGCCGTCCACCACTCTTTCTCTTTTCAATTTCACTTCAAAGGACCAAGGCAAGAAATCATAAAAAAGGAGAGAGAGACGTTTTTTTGAGCAATATAATTGCACTATTCATATCCAGTGTTTTTATCGTCATTCAGATAGGCCAGAAAAATACATAAAAAGAGAATAAAAAAAATGATTTTACTCGCCGCTAAATCCCCAATAATCCTCTTGTGCTTTTCCAAGTCTGCCTTCCACATTGACCTTTTCACAGGAATCCTGTTGCCATGGAAACTCTCTCTGCACCCCCCCCCCCCCCAAACGCACATCATTCTGTACATATTTCCGTCATCGCTCTCACAGAATACTCACAGGAAACGGTTGTTTAAGTGTAAATGTAGCTTGTTTTGTCCCTTTAACTCTTGTCTAATCATATTAGTATTCATGTAGACTATGATTAACAATGCACGTTAAACTCACATATGATGTTTACAACATCTAAATAACTTCCATTAGCACTCAAATGAATATTAATACACAGACTTCTGCTGTCAATCTGACGGTAGCTGAACTTATTCGTGCCTGCTCGACCCAGCTAGGGTGATAATGCGTATCTCTCCTTAGTTCATCAACACTTTGTCAGCTCCTCATGTAAATGCAGTCTTGAGTATGAAATATATAGACAATGCCAAGCAGGAGGCAGCTGGTTGCTGAGGGCCGTCCAGAAGGACTGTGGGTGGCAGATTTATAAATTCAGCTATAATGTGTGACTTCAAAAATAAACTGCCTTTAACAGAGGACAATTGTTGTTTCATAACTGCAAGATTATGTGAGAAGCTGTGATTTCAAAGCAACTTTTTAATTCTGTGAACATGGTATAGATTATATACGAATAAAACTATACATTGTATTGCTCTTTTAAATGGTTTTCATAATACTAAAGGGAATGCCATACCACATACTATACTATGTTATAAAAACATTAAAAAAAGTTGTAGATAATACATATTTTACTGCAACTTCTGATGGATACAGATAAGGCAATAATTATTTTCATGGCTGATAATCGGTCACACTTTATATTAAGGTCCAATTCTCCCGATTAACTAACTATTAACTACTGTTCGACTTTTGCCTCAATAAACTTTTAATTACTGCTCATTTATAGTTAGAAAGGTAGTTGTTAAATTTAGGTATGAGGTAGGATTAAGGGATGAAGCATAAGGTCATGCAGAATAAAGCATTTATATGTGCTTTATAAGTACTAATAAACAGCCAATATCCTAGAATGCATGCTATTAAGCAACTAGTTAATAGTGAATTGGACCCTAAACTAAAGTGTTACCAAAATAAAAATCTAAACAATATTGTAATGCAAAGTATGAAATACAGATATTCCTTTAGAAATTTGCTTAAGATTATATTTAACAGTATTATTACAGTAAATGATCAGTGTTTTTGTGTTAGATGACGGCGAAGATAATCTTTATGTAAAAATAAATGGCCATGCTTAATGAAATATGATATCCAATATCAAATGATACCAATAACTGTATATTTTAGGATTTTTGAGTCGAAAAATTCTGTGTGCAAATGTGTCACAACTGTTTAGTGATTAATGAATTCACTCCATTCATTGTTTGTTGAAATGAGCATTGCAGGTTTTTGGATACTTGTTTAATATATTTAATATCATTGTGGATGCTGCAGGATGATTTTTTTAATGAAGCTTTGGATTTAAAACGATGTTTTCAGGCTGAGGGAAGCTCTATGGGCCAGACTGCTGTGGGCCGGAGCTGGAGCCAGGAGATAAGACCGACTCCATCCACCTTGCTTTAGGGGACAGTGAAAGACCTGTTAACTTGACAACCACTATTCTGTTTGGCAATCATATTGCTCTATTTCTCCTTTCTCTTTCTCAGGCCAGACCACTCTTTTCGGTCTAACTTCCAATGTTTGACCCCTTCTGTGTCTCAGTTACATTTAAGTTCTACTTCCTGTTCTTTTTCTTCTCCTGCAGTTTATTTTCGACTTATTTCTCAAAAACTTATATTACTGGAAATATAGCCTATATATATATATATATATATATATATATAGCTATATTTTTTTGAGAGAGAAAGAGAGAGAGAGAGAAAACTAAAAAGTCGCATCCGTGTAGGTCACATTTTATTACATTCAGATATTGTTAATTTCTTCAGCTATTATTTAATTTAGTCTTAGTCCTGTATCAAATTTTCTTTTTAGTTTTTATCACATTTAGGGTACGTTTACACGACAACGATATGCTTACAACGGAGAAGTTTTTCCTTTGAGTTTTCCACGTACAGACGACACCATTGTCAAAACGATCACCATTCACATGGATCTATGAAAACAACTGAAAACGCTGTATTCTTCTGCCAGGCCATTAGATGGCGATGAAACACAATAGATTAAACATGTAAAAGGCATGTGCATGACGTCATTGTCTTAAGAGGTTCACGTTTTTGTTGTTTACACGGAGACCGTTTTCAAAAGCTTGTACTTTGAAACCCTTTTTTCAAAAGTTTGCGTTTTCAGACACCCAAAACGCCATTGTCGTGTAAACGAATGGCCAAAACGCATAACGTTTTTAGTTGAAAACTGTGTAAACAGCCCCTTAGTCAACCTTGTCATGTTTTTGTTTAGTAAAGTTGGGGCAATTTACACAACACCGTTTTAAACTAAAAACGTAAAACTTATTATACGTTTTGGCCGTTCGTTTACACGTTTACAAGTTTTCGTTGGGTGCCTGAAAATGCAAATTTCTGTAAACAACAAAAACTCGAATCTCTGAAAACGATGACATCATGCACATGCGTATTACGTGTTCAATCTATAAAGTTTCATCGCCATCTAATGGCCTGGCAGAAGAATATAGCATTTTAAGTCCTTTTCGCAGATCTGTGTGAATGGGGATCGTTTTGACAATGGTGTCATCTGTACGTAGAAAACTCTTAACGTTTTAAGCATATCTTGTCGTGTAAACATGCCCTTAGTCGACTAAATGTCTAGGCATTTTAGTGTAGTTTTAGTCAATGAAAACTCAGTCACAATTTCGTCATTGCACATCAGTTAGATTGATAATAACAATTATTTTGCTCAAAATTATAATCACAACAGTTGTCATTTGAGAAATGTATTTTTTTTCTATTATATTAATGGGAATATCTTGTAACTTTCCTAAAGGGTCACTGATCTTTCTCAACCCCTCTTTCTCTCTCATTTGACTCATTTCTCTCTTTACCTCATCTCTGTTTCCATCCCTCACCCTCTTCCTCTGCTTCGTTTTCCCTCTCTTGGTGTAGAACATTCCGGTGTGTTGAGCTCAGAGCCCAGCGCTCGGCTCTCAGAGGCAGGATTGTTCCTGCCACACAGGCCCAAAGCCCGTTGCCACGGATACCGCCATACCACAGATCTGACCCTGGAGAATTGAGCTGCTCACCCTCAGCAGGAGCCACTAGCAGCTGCAACACAGCTGTTAGCACCGGGGCAGGGTTACTTTCTTTCTTCCTCTCTCTGACTCACCCATTCATTCAGTCCCTCTCTCATTTCTTTATCACTATCAACGAAAAAATGTATCCATAGGAGCAGAGAATTAAATTTAAGGCCTGTTTCTGGTTAAAAACAACATAAATTGACTCCATTTACTTTCTTAATAATGTTGCTGGTCTTGTGCATGATTCATCAGTGCATGTTACAGAGCAAAAACACTTGCTTTCATAATGTTTCATCCAAATGTAATAACTTTTTCTGCTGATGTAACCAAGGGGTAAGGGGAAAAGTAATATTACACAGTATTATTGCGCTTCTTTTTGGAATACTTGATTCTGTTTAGTCAGTTGCAGTATTATATAATCAAATTTCTTTAAATAATGAACACTAAACTGTTTAATTGACTTTTGGCCACCAATTACCTCCGGCTGTGCTAGATGTCTCTCATATTATTCTATTATTATAAATCAAATCAAATAAATTAAAATCTATTTATTCACAATGTTGTGGCTCTCACATCTCACATAGTAGGCTATAACTTAACATCCATGATCCAATCAAGTCAGTCATGATTTAGAAATCATGTTTTTGTTTTGTTTTGTTTTTACCACGGAATATGTCAACATATATCATAGAAGTCGCTTTTATTCACTAATAAGTCCATCTTTCACCAAAACTCTCATATTCACTCTTACTCTTTCCCTGAAAAATTTCCTGGCACACTATTTCCCGAAAAACCAGAGCAGTGACTCAAGCCATCCACATCAATCACAAACGTCCCACGGTTGTTCACTCTATCCATAGCATGATCCATTAAACCGTCGTTATCCGACATTCAAATCAAAACAGATGTTCCCCTGTAAAATCTAAAATTACAGTAAATAAATAAAGAAACAGAGGATGACAAAAACAGAGCCCTCTTTTTCACATTGCCAGAGCCTATCCGATGTCATATTGGTTAGATGTTATGGCTGGAAGCTATGCCTTTTATCTAATCAGGGCATAGATTTTCCTCTCTTTTCCACCTCGGAGATAACCCGATTACACGGTAACACTGTCTCTGAGTCAGTTTAGCAGCTGCCCTGTGGATAAGCACACAAATCTGTATACAGCGGTCACAGGTAGAGCTGAAGTGCTCTTAAATACAGTATAGAATATTACTCCCTATGACAAGACAGAAGTACCCCCAATATAAAAAATATGTTTTATATGATTTACCTGAGTAGAACATTCGCATCAACTGTTAAAATTGAACTTTGTCAACCAGCAAGAATATTAATACACAGGGTCCCTGATAAAAGTTACATTTTTATGATGTTATGATTGATTTGACCCCATAAAATCAAGATGAGAGTACTGTTGTTTTTAGTCAATGTTTATTAGCTTTAATGCTAGTCTATATGCAAGTGTAATCCTAAAAGTAAAAAAAAAAAAAAAAAACAGTATTTCTAGTGTAATAAATATTGATGACTCATTCTGCAACTACACAGCTTTTGTCCAATCAAATCTCTCTAGTATTTCCCGATCGAATAGCAAGAAGCAAATCATGTTCATGGCTGTGACTTAAATGAAGCCTGTGTGACTTAAATGAGTTCTGCTCAAACTTGCCAAAATGTTCACACAGGGGGAAAAACTGCATTCGTCATGCCATTTAATGGGGTCTTAAATGTAATATGTGAACAACATAATAATAATAATAATAATACATTCTATTTACATAAATCATGTTGGGCATTACTGAAAATCAAATTTATGTTTATGGTCATATTTTAATGAACTGGAGTGGTATTTTTAAAGTAAAAGTGCCGTGGCAGACATTAAGATTAAAAAAATGTAAACGACAAATCCAAGTATGCACAGCTAAAGTCTTCAAAAAGTTAGAAAAGCATCTGTTCTCAGTAAACATTCTGTAGAGCCAAACCCTGAAAACACTAACAGAGCAGCAGAACAGGGTTACAAAAGACAGTTAAACCACCCACTATGTAACTGCTATCTATGTCAGGTTTTTCTATTAGTATTAGCAATCAAAAAGACTTTCTGTCACTCTCTTACACACACAGATGTTAATCAGCTGGAATGAAAGAGAGACACACATAAGAGATAAACAAACACTTCAGTGTTTCATGGGTTAGTTTTAAATGAACAGTACATCTCTCTTCTGATTTATAGATTGAGATTTCAAGAGCTGTTTTACATCTATATGACATTTGGCATCTATCATATCTAAACTACATCAAACAATTTACTCATGACATAACTGCTGCTATGAAAAACTAAGAACTGAAATCTGGGAAATGTGATTATTTTTTTCAGATTACAGTCAAGCAAATACTCTTTTTCAACCAGAAGTGATGCACACTTTAAAGCACAAAGTTTGGCACTCGATTTAAGTTATCTAAGAAATCTGTGTAATCATACTGACATGCACAGATTATCATCAAATCTTCACTGTAATTTCTTCTCTTTCATCTTTTCAAGCATGAATGTTATGTTGAATTTTAATGTGTTTATACATGTATCTATCTGTTATATGCGTGAGTGGATGTTTGCTTAGTGAAGCGTGTACGTTTTTGCGTGTATCTGTGTGATCGAGAGAAAGACAGATACGTGCATGTATGTGTGTGTGTGTGTGTGTGTGTGTGTTTCTAACAGTAAAACAGTAGGGTTGCACATTCCTGTCCGACATAACTTAAGACAAGCAGACACTGAAGAAAACGCCTATAAAACTCTCTCAGCCTCTTCTCCTCCATCTGTTTTGTTTTCCTTCCATCTCTCCTTTTTGATGAGCTGGGTCTTCAGTCCCCCCAATAAAATCCCATTAGCTCTTAATGAAGTCGAGCTCGCTGCCTCGCGCCTTCACCTCATTTAGCACAATTGTCTGGCAGCCATTAGCACGGAGGCAATTACAGCCGAACGGCGAGAGTAATTGGAAATGCCGACAGGGACCCCAAGAAAACGGGAATAAATAAAAAAAAAATATTCAAACTAATAAGCCTCCATTTGGTTGGTGGGGGCTGCTAGGCTAAATCAACATAATGCTAATCGAGGCTGATGAGGAACAGACTCGGGGTGAAGGCCAGGGGTGGTGGAGATGATGATGATGATGATGATGAGGTTGAGATTGTTATAGAAAGAGCAAAAGGAATTGCACTAATCAACTCCTCGATGACACAAGGTACTGTACTGTTAATGCCCATGTAAACTGATGCTATATTATTTTTTTTTAATATCCACTATTAAAAGGCAACATGAAATCAAAATGGACCTTCACCAAAACATTTTTTAATTATGTCATCAGTTGGATCATGTTGTTCCAAATCCACAAGACTTTCGTTCATCTTCGGAACACAAATGAAGATAATTTGAATGATATCTGAGAGCTTTCTGTCCCTCCATTGAACATTTATTCACCCAAAACTTAATTTAACTTATGCTTTTATCCACATATAAACATTTATCAGCGAAGAATGTTTATTGCATTTAATTTTGGTAAACGGAAGCTCAAGCGTGCTTGCTTGTTGCATGGGAACCAATGAGGTTCATTCTTGCGTGTTACGCAGGTTTGTTCTCACGCGGTAAGCAATGAGGTTGAAATACAAAGTTCTTTCATGAAAATCTAGATGGCGCAGGCTAATAGGTCCTTAACTCAACCTGCTTGCTTTTGGTTCCTGCTGTATCAGTAGCTAATGAGCTCGCTGCTCTACCTTCAAATACTTGGTCAGCATTTGCTGTAGCAGTGCAGCGCACTTTCAGAAACCCTCCACCTTCCCCAGCTCCACCTGTGTAGATCTGCTAAGGGTAATTCATGCGTGTTATAAAACGATCTTGTCTCTTCAGTAGACCTGGATTAAACAGCTAAATTCATACGGATTTATTTTACAATCTCTTTATGGATATTATGGAGTTCTAGTTAAATAGACTTTCAATGGAGGTACAGAGGTCTCTTAGATTTCATAAAAATATCTTAATTTGTGTTCCAAAGATGAAAGTTTTTGGACACATAACACAAAAGTCTTATGGGTTTGGAACGACATTAGGGTGAGTAAATGATGAATTTTCCTTTCTTGTGTGAATAATCCCTTTAATAAGTGTCCCAGGTCCTACTGTGCATTCATGAGAAAAAAAAATATTAATCAATAATATATAATTGAATCCCAACAGATCAAATTGCTGTCTTAACAATAATAAATAATACAGCATTCCACTTACTGGTATTCCAATACTTCTCACTAATGAATTTCCGTGGCTTTCATACTTTTCCCCCCAGTGATAATACTGTATAAATATAATATTAATTTATAATAATGTTCATGGCTTTTCATGAATTTAAGGTTTTGTTCATTTCAATGGCTTTAGAAATCTTTCCAGGCTTTTAGTATTTGAATCTTTTGACATAAAAGGTTTTATTTTAAGGTCTTCTGACAGGTAGAATTTAGTTTAATGTACCTTCATGAAGCCAAAAATACATTTAAAGGTAATATGAAACTGTAAAATGGCATAAATTATTTCAGCAGAAAAAAATAATTCCAGACATGAAGAAAATTATTACATTTTAAAGGAAAATTAATTAACAGAGCTTTCTGGAAATTCAGTCTACAAATAACAGCAACATTCCTCGCAAACGACGCTTTGTCAAGTCCTTGAATAACGAATAACCGCACGGTGTTCTAGGTGTTGTGTGTGGCCTTCTGGTGCCAGATGCCAGGGCAACTCCCTGACTCCTCACCCTACGTACTCACATCAAACTGGGCAACTGGTGGCAGAAACCTGATCAGAGGGGGTAAAAATCAGAGGGCACCTTTCACAAGAACTGGGCAGAGTGCCCAACGGTCCACAGGAGGGGGCAAAGAATAGGGTCTGGTTGGAATGGTGTGTGTCTGTGATGTGTGTGAAGGCGTCTTGGCACTAGCTTTCCGGAGCCGGCACGGGAAACAGAAGGTCGAGTCCCACAATAGTGTCCCAGGGGGCAACCACAATACCAGCTCAATGACCGCAGTCAACAATACTCTCAAGGCCTTTTATTCAGAGAGTTCAATGGACCAGACACACCCAGTGGCACTTTCCTACACAAAACAAGACCCTGGCAGGCTGGCACACACACACACACACACACACACACACACACACACGCATACATATTCATACACCTTTATATAAATGACAATATTGCTACTATAAAAGAGGCTTTCAGTCCAGGATCACTCTTGAATCACTGCCTTGGTTGTTGCCATTTCACAGTGTTGAGGACACTACTTTAAAACTTAGAAGTTAGCCCTTAAAAAGTTTATTAAAAGTTCAAATTAGTAAAATTTTGAGTAGTTAATTCGGATACACTACAAATAAATACATATATTTTTTAAAGTGTTTATATAATATTATATTATTTTGTAAAATTATACACAATATAATCAATATTAAACAACAATACATTACAGATTCATCTACTGTTCATGAATCTGTTGATTTTCATTGAAATGAATCATGTAGGTGAATCAGTTTAAATGAGTCATCACATCGATTTATTTAAAATTATTTTCCGATCGAACTGATTCACTAAAAAGAATCTGACTGATTCATTTTAGGCGAGTGTATTAGATTATACGCTCAGTTTTAAAGGTAGCTGAGCTACTGTTATGCTACTTAAAATTTAATAGCATCACATGTAATTGGTTATTCTCCAACACTGCTCCCGGTTAATATTTGGCATAATGTACAATAAGTTAATTCACTTCATCTTAGCTGTAAGATGAGACAAGAAGAACTAGTATTGATCATGGGAAGGTGAAGATTTAGGTGAATAGTCATTAAGCAAAGCATGAATGTAGCACAGGCCGCTGCAGCAAAAACGAAAAGATGCAGGCTCCTTCCATTTCTCTTGTGCTTTCACTCCAAAAATGTTTATTTGTCTAAAAAGATCTACAAACAATCACTTCACTCGACAGGAGAGAGAGAGCTTTCCAGTCAGGAGGAGATTTAATTAGGGAAATCTCATTAGGTTTAACAAAATTAAGCGTAAAACAATCCTCGGCAGGGCTCCGAGAGCGAGAGGGAGAGAAAGAAAGGGGGAATTTGGGGTTTTGAGCGATTAGAGTCGGGAGGATATTGAGATAGTCACTTCCATGCTGCTGTGGGTGAAAATGGCACTAGATACCCAGCTGTTTTCACACTCAATTAAAGAGACTTGCCTGGATTTTACCCCCTCTGAAAAGCAAAGAGTTAACCATTCTGCATATTGCCGCACACACAAATGTCTCCCTCAGATTCGCCCTCTCTCACTCATCCACAACGTAATTCCACCCTGAGCCCACGAACCATTAAAGACACAAATTGTGTTTTCGAACAAATTCGCACTCTATAAGGACATAACAGAAAGTGCTATTAAAGTGAGGAAACAAACTCTTAAACAACACAGCTGGGGTGATTGCAGACGAACAGCAAGCATTGGAAAATTCATTTCAAACTTTATCTGTAAAGGCCCAATTCTGAATGAACCAGCAAGAAATAACTCTACGATTCCAGAAGAGTGAAATCACTGCAGAGAAATCACAGGTTTGCGTATTCTAGGCAGCTCGATAGGTGACACTGCATATTTATCAGCCCTCCTCAGTAAAGTGAGAGAACTTTATGTGCTATCAATGCTTTAAAAAAATCCATATATAGAAGACCATTTTATGCATGACTACAAAAGCTGTTAGGTGAATTTGTGGAAACCGCAGTTTACATCAAAGTACAAGAAAAGTGTTTGGGAACCAAAATGGCTCTGTTCCAACACCTAGTGAGCTGCCTAGCTGCTAGCAACCTTACCGAAACTGAACCTCATAAATGACAGATTGAGAATGAGCAACATCAGCAGCAACTCTTTGCAAACCAAATACCATTACACAAAATAGCATTCTTAATGTTAAGCGTATGGTTCACAATTGATTTCGATGGAGTTCGTCGTTAGCATGTTGTTTAGCAAACAATGTGATATTCTAAAAGGCAGAAAAACAGCACATACAAAAATTGTGTAAAATAGCATTTTCTACATTTAAATTGAAGTAATTTAGCCTGGGAAAACCCAGACTACTTCCGGCGAATTTTAATTCTCTCTCCAGGATAATCTGGAGAAGAGCCCATTCAAACTCATTTCTGTGCCGCCGAAATCGCGGCACCAATCAGAAACGTTTGGGGAGGGATTTACATGATGACGACAGCGCAGCGATGCTGAAGGAGTTCTCACGCAGTGAAAAATACATTGCGGAGCAGAGAGGAGACTGACAACACGCTGGCAGACAGGACAGAGCAGGCTACTTTTCAGTTACGTTTGATATTAAACATATTGAACAAAGTCTCAGCTTTCAAATTTGGTAATTTTTTAAAAGAAATTTAAACAATAAATACCGTTTTGTTGCTCTTTAATGTGCCGTGACAGATCGCTGTAGAGCATCAGTTAAAGCTGTTCTTGTGAACCGATCATCTCTTCCTTCTAGTTAATTTATAGCCTCAAATAAACATGAACAAACATAAGAAGGAATGTTGTTTTAACCACGGAAAGGCGTCAGTACACTCCGTTTTTCAAGTTCAAATCCTCCTATGTTAATCTGCTCT